>NC_137674.1:94744831-94747331 GCF_963989245.1 Nansenia antarctica | reverse complement strand
GTCTGGTCTGGGGTTGTCGTCTGTCTGCGGAGAGGAGAGGAGAGGAGAGGAGAGGAGAGGAGAGCAGAGGAGAGGAGAGGAGAGGAGAGCAGAGGAGAGGAGAGGAGAAGCCGGTATGGGTTTCTTCTTCCAAGGCGGGAGGGAGGCATTGTAATTGCGAGGTGGGCGACCTCGGGTTCCTTTAAAATCACACCGAGCAGAACGTTTATTTAGGGAAGCGCAGGGGAGAGAGGAAAGGGCTGGCCCACGTGGCCTTGGCCCTGACATCAAAGACTAGAGGAGGGAGGGAGGGAGGAAGGGAGGGAGAGAGAGAGAGAGAGAGAGAGAGAGAGCATGAGATATGAAGAGTAAGACACATCATATGACACACAGAGCGAGTTACGTTGCAGTGCCTCGTTACAGTAGTAGTGTCAAAGTAAGTCAACATGTTTACTTGTAGAGACTAGATGATGTCATGCAGATGTATGGTGAGATGAGTGTTGAGGCCAGACAGACAGATATGCAGACAGGCAGGCATGCATGCAGGAAGACAGACAGGCAGGCAAGCAGATAGACAGATGGACAGACGGACGGACAGATTGATGGACGGACGGACGGACTGACTGACTAGATAGTGGTCTCTCTCAGTCAAAACCCCTTGGCTGACATATCTACCAGCTGAGCTCAATAAAAATGGAAAGAGACCCAGTCAGGATGCACTCAACGATCAATTGTAAAACCGCTCAATTGAGTCTGGGAATCAAATCATAACAATGCTTTCACTGATATGAGGTGGACAGCGGAAAAGTCTGTTTTTGATGATCCAATCACTTTTACAAAAGTGTCTACTTACAATGCTACCACATAAAAATTGAATAGTATTTTTTCTGAATATGAGAATAAATGACAAAGCAAACTGGAATACACTTTAAACCCCTGAGTCTAATCTTGCAAAAAGACACTCACACAACAGCCGGACCCAGCTTAGAAAACAGATCCTTCTAAAAAAAAAACAACTGTCCGACAGTCCGACAGACAGACAGACAGACAGACAGGGCCAGGAAAGGGTTAAGAGCTGCAGCGTGGGAGACATGCACACACACACACAAACACACACACACACACACACACACACCCCTCCCTTCCATGACTCCACGTCGGCCGCGAGTGCCAAGGGCGGAACCTTCCTCCCCCCTCCTCCCCCCCCCCCGTCCTCCCCCTGTGTGTGTGCTGATGGTTGGGGCCGTGGGCCGGCCGGCCGCAGGCTGAGGAATGTGTGAGAGCCATGTGTCAAATCCCCAGACTGTGGGAAAGTGCTGCTCTCTGCTGAACTCGGCTGCCTCCCTCCTCCCTCCCTCCCTCCCTCCCTCCCTCCTCCCTCCCCTCCCTCCCTCCCTCCCTCCCTCCTCCTACTCCCTGCCTCCCTCGCTCTCTCGTTTCGTTCGTTCTCCAGGCGAGCGCCCTGCCCCGCTCCGGCCCCGTGTGCGTCTGCCTCGCAGCACACAGGAAGTCAGTGGAGAACGGCTGCCAGTGGCGCGCCGCCTGGAACTACCACTTCCTGCAGACTGTTTCTATGCCAACAAACCCCCCCCCTCTCTCCCCCCCCTCCCCCTCAACCCCCCGCCTCGTCCTCCTCGACTCCTTGGCAGGGAAGGCCACTGTGCCTGAGGAGGGAGGCAGGCTTCTCATATGCATCGCTCTCTCTCTCTCTCTCTCTCTCTCTCGCTCTCTTTTTCTCTTTCACTCTTTTTCTCTGTTCATCTGTCATGCTTTTTCTCTCTCCCTTTCGTTTTCTCTTTATACTTTCTTTCTCTTTCTCTCTCTCTCTCTCTCACTCTCGCACACACACACACACACACACACACACACACGCAAACATGCGCGCACACAAACACACACACACACACGCACACACACACAGATGTGGGAACTGGAATTCAAGCTTTATCTCTGCTCTAATATTCAGCACGACACTTGCTGACAGACTTGCATACACACATTGAACTGTATGTGGTTGATCTCAGTGAGTGTGGTGGTAAGGTTTAGTCAGGTTGGACGCGAAGGCAGCAAAACACAGGTGTGCTTCCAGCTCTTTCATCTGAGCTGGGCTGAGTGGACGTCCCTGTCTGGGCTGAGATATGTGTGTGTCCCCCCCCCCTTCCCCAACTCTCCCCTGGACCTCCTGACCTGACCTGTGCTGACCAGGCAGAGAGAGCCTGCCTGCATTTCAATCACCCACTCCCTCCCTCCTCCCACCCTCCTCCCTCCCTCCCTCCTCCCACCCTCTTCCCCATCATCAGCACGGTGCTAAAAATACACTCCCTACACCTGCCCAGGGTCATCCAGCCCCCCCCACCCCCCCACCCCCCACCACCATAAAGTATGTCTATAACACACAAAGACACACACACTGAGACATACACACACACACTCACGCACACACACGCACACACACACACACACACACACACACACACAGCGTTGATGACATAAGCAGTCTGGACTAAGAGCCCTCTGATAT
>NC_137674.1:94684831-94742331 GCF_963989245.1 Nansenia antarctica | reverse complement strand
ACAGTATATGTATATATATATATATATATACGCATAATATATGTGCATAATGCCAGCTCTCAAGGCTAAAGTGCACTTTTACTTTTATTTCTTCCTCTCCTATACCAGTAACCAAGGCTATAGGGGCAATTTTTTATTTTAAAGTATTTTTTGTTTATATATATTTATACAGTACCAGTCAAAAGTTTGGACACACCTTCTCATTCAATGTTTTTTCTTTATTTATATATTATTTTCTACAGAAAACCATTGAATGAGAAGGTGTGTCCAAACTTTTATAATAATAATAATGATAATAACTTTATTTGTATAGCACTTTACATCAAAGTGCTTTACAATAGGTAAGCAGCAGTTTAAAACAATTTAAAACAACTATTTCAATTTAAAAACACACAATTTCAAAGCACAAATACAATAGGTAAAAACCAAAATTTTAAACAATTTAAAAACAACTAAACTCCTCAAAAAAAGTTCGGAAACGCCACTTCAGTCGATTCCTCCTCCCCCTCAATAACACCAATTGGCACTGCATCCCACATCGTCGGAAAGCCTGATTAGTCACCCCCACAACGAGGCACAACCTGCAAGGACCAGGGTTTTTTTGGGACTGGTACTGTATTTTTTATATTATACAATATACCATACCATAGATATTCTGGAATGTTACAGTTCCAGTTATATAAGTATATAATATAATATATATAATATAAGTATAAGTATAAGCATAAGTAAAAAAAAAAAATCAAGTAACAGTTTGTAAATAAATTGATGTTTTTTTCTCCTTACGCACAAAACCCTTACCGAAACCGAAACCGTGCCCCAAAAACCGAGGTTCATACCGAACCGTGGGCCAACTGAACAGTCGCACCCCTAGTGTGTGCACACACGCACTTCACCATAGGATG
The DNA here is from genome assembly GCF_963989245.1 of Nansenia antarctica. Classification (NCBI taxonomy): domain Eukaryota; kingdom Metazoa; phylum Chordata; class Actinopteri; order Argentiniformes; family Microstomatidae; genus Nansenia; species Nansenia antarctica. Next base: position 94,741,426 of record NC_137674.1, on the reverse strand, counting down.
GAAACCATTATATTTGTATTCAGCCCTTTCTCCCTCTCTGTCATATACTACAGACGTGTAAGTACGTCCATCATAAACCTGCCACCTCTCACAATGTCTTTATAGCAGTGTAATCTGCTTTATTGTTTGCAGTTAATGTCCTGACAGGAGTTCTTTCCTTCCACCTCCACTCCCTCCATACATTCACAGATAAGCGTGTTCACACCCAACATACCAGTGGATAACCGTCTAAGGACAAAAACAGGATGTCTTTATTTTCTAAATGCTCTGACGCTTTACATTACAAGGTTGGGAGTGAAAGGGGCCAGGGAGTGGGGGGGGGGGGGCATCTCATTACCAATGTGAAGCACCAACCTGAGTGGTGCAAGCCACGGTGGCCATTTTGTGCAAGAACACAAATGGCAGAGAATCTCTGTACACAACTAAAATATAGTATCATTATACTGTATCGTCATAACAACAAAGCAGCTATCACAGTGGAGGGGAGAGTTCACACTGTAACACCTCACGGACTTATCTCTTTGTTTCTTGAAGACCTCGGGGAGAACTCTGTGAGGGAGAGAAAGGTTTAATAGCTGTGTTGGGGGCAAGTGAGGCCAAACAATTTAGAGGGCAAGCGAGGGCAAACAATTTACAACATGGGAGCGCCTTGATACGGTCAAACAGCAGTAAATAACATGAAAACACTGTTGAAAACCACCGCCACCTCCGAGCTACCCATTAATTGACCGTTAAATCATGACATCATATAAATAATTGGAATGTTTCTTCTTTTAAAATCCCACTTGAGGCGGGGTGTCAGGTCTACATGGATGAATAAAAACGGTTAAGTAATGTGTGTGTGTGTGTGTGTGAGCTGTGTCTGAGTCTGAGCTCATCTTGTCGGGTTGTGTGTGTGAGGATGAGGTAAAGCTGAGCAGTAGAGTTATGGTTAACGACTCACCGGTGCGGTGGGACATCTGTTAGAAGGAGATGTCTGGCTTTCAGAATGTGATCAGTTGAGTGTGTGTTTAAATGTCCACACTGTCATGTCTATGAACGTATCTCATTTCAAGGACTGTTTGCTTTTGCTTAAGAGCTCTAATATTGTTGTGCAGAGTAGTAGCAGAGGGATCTGGGTAACCTTGAATAACTGCAGGAGGAAGGGTTGGATAGGGGTGGCAGAGCAGGGAGGTGGGGGAGAGGGAGAGGAGAGGGTGAGGAGAGGAGGAGAGGAGGAGAGGAGGAGGGGGGGTAGGAGGAGGGGGATAGGGAGAGGCGCCTCGGCGGTCTTATCACCCCTGTGGACCACGCGGCGAGTGATCTAAGTGGGGCCGAGAGCGAAGGGGAGAGGAGAGGAGAGGAAAAGAGGAGGTGAGGAGAGGAGAGGAGGGCCTTTGTTGTACCCTGTGATCCGCGGCTGTGCTTTATGGCACGCTCCAGATCACTATCAGTGTGGGAAAGACTGAGAGGGCAGAGGGTCTGGTGTGTGTGTGTGTGTGTGTGTGAATGTGTGCGTGTGTGTGTGTGTGTGTGTATGTGTGTGTATGTGTGTGTGTGTGTGTGTACGCTCTGCCGCTGGAGCAAACAGAAGGGCCAGAGTTTGTGTGTAATAGATCTGTATGCATGTGTGTGTGTGTGCGTGTGTGTGTGTGTGTGTGTGTGTGTGTGTGTGTGTGTGTAGACTCTTGCCACTGGAGCAATCAGAGGGCCTGCGGTGTCTGATAAGGACTATAAACAAGTACAGCCAACAGCAGGCAGGCAGGTTCACCCAAACACGATAAGACAGAACTTTGACCCCCCCACAACTCAACCGACCATTTAACACACACACACACACGCACGCACGCACGCAGGCACGCACACACACACACACACACACATACACAGAGCATTGCCTTTCGCCTTTACCTCCAACACTGACATTATGGCTTTTCCTTGGCATATGAATGCCCTGTCATTGGCTGGTTGTAAAATAGACTAATCTCTCATTAGTAATGTCTTCCCTGTGGGCTCTGACCTACTGACCATCTCTCCTGCAGCGTGGCATCAGACTGACTTTAACTACTGTTGACTGATGCTCGAGGGGAAGCACCCCTGCATGATTTCATAGAGTGTGGCTCATAAAAACCATATAAGTAGGTGAATGTGGGGAGGAGGGGATGGAGAGGGGATGGAGAGGGGACCTCCTCAAAGGTAGATGCCTACTGGGTGATGTGGATCCTCTAGAACACCAATAAAAGCGGCGGCAGGGTCGCAGGGTGATGAGGTCATGGCTAAATCGGTGGCAGGTTCAGCTATTAGCTGAGTCACGGATGAGTTCATAAGAGAGGCCCGCTTCAGGGGGGAGCTGGGTAAATCACGCTCCACTTCCCCTAGACACACACACACACACACACACACACACACACACACTATTCAGCTCCTGATACCTCACATGCTCGCGCACACACACACACCTACACCCTCCAGACCCTGACGCCACACACACTCCCTGACGCCAAACACTCACACACACACTCTACCCTCTGACGCCACACGTACACAGACACCAGACTCTGGTGCGACACACTCCATCACACACAGAGTGAGTCACCTGGGGCAGGATGTGTGTGGGTGTGTGTGTGTGTGTGTGTATGTGTGTGTTTATGTCTGTGTGTGTGTGTGTGTGTGTGTGTGTGTGTGTGTGTATGTGTGTGTGTGTGTGTCTGTGTGTGTGTGTGTGTGTGTGTGTGTGTGTGTGTGTGTGTCTGTGTGTGTCTGTGTGTGTGTGTGTGTGTGTGTGTGTGTGTGTGTGTGTGTGTGTGTGTGTGTGTGGTTGGTTCTGGCACCAGTGATGTCATCTTAACGAGACAGCGAGAGCAGAGCCGTCTGATGGACGGGACACTCTGCAGCTCTCCTGATCTACTGACCTCTGACCTGCATCAACCTATACAGCTACTTTATACTCTTCATCAAGTGCTCATGGAAAAGGTGGAGGGAGGGATGAGGTTGGTGATGGAGGCTGAGTGGTGTGTGTGTGTGTGTGTGTGTGTGTGTGTGTGTGTGTGTGTGTGTGTGTGTGTGTGTGTGTGTGTGTGTGTAGGGTGTTTAAGAGGCCAGGTCATGCTCCAGTGGTCCTACAGACTGCAGACATGAGAGGAGACATGTCCTATTGCTAGTTAATCAAGGGATATTTCTTTAAAAAGAAGGGAAAATAAGGGATATTCTCCCCCCCCCTCACCCACCGTCCACATACCATACCCCTTACATTTAGACAAGGGTACACACAGTCAATCCTAAAATCACCACTAGGCAACCGCTTGCCACTAACTACTTGCTAACTGTGTTAACTAGTTCCTACAGGTCATCTACACAGTGAACTAGGAGAGGGGCACCTCAATCCTACTGCTGCCCCTCAACTATAAGTCTGATTTATTATCCATTTCATAACCAACCTGATTAATGCATCAGAGAGAATGTGTATATCATCTGATGATTAAAAATAGGGTGACATACGTATTAAAAATAGTAGGGATAGAAGTGGAGCAGCCAGTTACCAGATTAGCTTTAAAGGTTTTGGTTCCTGGCTTTTTCTTGAAAGAGCGGATGCTGTTACTCATTCCCAGAGCTTTTTGGGGAATTAATGCCAATTATAGCTGAGCGCCGTTTCAAATAACGTGTTGAAAGGATGACTGAAACAGCTGATGAAGGGGGTTCTCTGAGGGTTAGATGACTCTGGGCTGATGAAGGGGGTTCTCTGAGGGTTAGATGACTCTGGGCCATAATATTCCAAACAGGCTATAGCCACGTCACACAAGTAGCTGTAGCTGGATGAAATGGAACACGTCACGAGGTATGTGGGAAATCGGTTTTAGGAGGAGATAAGAAAATAGAACGTATTGACCAAAATACACATAGTTTGATCTATATGGCAATTTTCAGATTTAATCATTGAGCAATAACATTGTGGAGCCCCAGGAAGTCATACATACTGTATATTTATACAAAATAAAAATACTTTTTTTTTATTGTAATGACAAAAATAGGCAATAGACACTATATGTAAAACAGTAGAGTGAACAACAGTATGTCAGGTTTTATTTAATTAATTAATTAATTCTGCCATTTAGCAGACGCTTTTATCCAAAGCGACTTACAATTACAAATTACAGGGACATTCCCCCTGGAGTAACTGAGGGCTAAGTGCCTTACCCAAGGGCACACTAGTAGTGGTGTGGCTTCAGGCGGGATTTGAACTCACAACCTTCCGATCACAAGTCCAACTCACTATCCACTAGACCACCACTACTACCACTTTATTTGAGTGTAGTGTGGAACTGTGGATAGTAGTGTTGAGCTAGTCAATGTGGATAAAGAGTCCAAACCATGTCAAGTGCCTGTGCTGTAGCCCATCTCCCCCACCCAGCCACCAGAATCCTGCATGACAATACCACCCCACATCAGTACCTTGCTCCCTCCTCCCTGCTCCTCCCCCTCGGACCGCCATTAGAATACGTGTGAGGGGTGTGGCAAGGCATGCTGGGAGTCCACACCATGGGCACACGCAACACTGGCCATCTGAGTCAACGCTCATTATCACTCTCTCACACACACACACACACACACACACACACACACACACACACACACACTCACGCCTCATGTCTTCATTAGCCCTGACAGAGCTCCTGTGGTCAGATTTAACATCAAGTATGTTAACAACTATTTCTCAATGAAAAGGGTGAGAGGGGTCAACTCTGCCCCTGCTCCAGCTGAGGGGGCATCTCTTGTTAATCATACAAATGCACCTCTATCCATCCATGCATTAACAGCATGCTGTGAATTCCGCTGTTTATTTCAAGTAGGTAACCAGGGTTACACACTGTCCATCACATCAAATGTAAAAAAAATAAAAAAAATAAAGAAGTCGGCAGCATAAAGAGGTGTGAAATTCATCACCTCAAAGACAGGTAGATTAACAGAGAATAGGAGACCAATTGAAGACACTGCTGACACACTGTAAACCTATTTAATACATGAGTAAGTGTGTGTGTGTGTGTGTGTGTGTGTGTGTGTGTGTGTGTGTGTGTGTGTGTGTGTGTGTGTGTGTGTGTGTGCGCTCAGAGGGTGTTAATGTGTTTCACACCCCAGGGCTAAGGGAGTGCTAAGAAACAACTTCCTTTTCCAAACACTGTCTCCTGGTCTCGCTGGCGTATTGTCGATGTGACTGTATAGCTCATTACAGCCACAAAGGACCCCCAATGCCACTCAGCCAGGAGGAGATAGAGGGCCATTTGCACTAGCAGCCTGACCCAGCCTGTTCTCATAACACCCATCAACACATCATGGAAAACTAAGATCTCTTCTCATTGAAAGGCTGCTCCCACCTCCCCCCCCCCTAACACTTCAGGTGTCGACTTCTTTGTTATTCACACTGAGGTGAGGGAAACACTGAAGTCAGTTCAGAGTTCAGGATAAACAAACTGTTGAGAAAAGCACTAATGTTAGGCTAACTTAATTGATTCCTGTTTAGTCTGGAATGCCTGACATGAGTGTCCAGTACCTTGGATTTTCTGCAGTAGAGCATTCAATTAATTTAATTAATTAATTAATTAATTTTGCCATTTAGCAGACGCTTTTATCCAAAGCGACTTACAATTACGAATTACAGGGACATTCCCACTGGAGTAACTGAGGGCTAAGTGCCTTACCCAAGGGCACACTAGTAGTGGTGTGGCTTCAGGCGGGATTTGAACTCACAACCTTCCGATCCCAAGTCCAACTCACTATCCACTAGACCACCACTACCCCATTCAAAGTGAATACTTTGGTTAAAAATGTTTTCGTAATCTTTGTACATTCAAAGTATAGTATACTGTACATGCTATCAAAATGAGTGATCGGGCAAAGAGGTTCCAGCACGAGAAAGCACTGTAGGCAGTTAAGAACTTTCAAATGTGATCAATAAATAATATTTGCCTGTTTTAAACATAAATAGCCTACGACCGATAGATCAATCATCAGGAGCATATTCCAAAATATGCAAATACACCCAAACTAAGGAACACTGGAAAGCCATAACGACCAAGAGCGAAACAAGCCAGGACTTAATACTCAAACGCAAATAAAAAAACTAACAAAACATCAAACAAACCTCCCTTAACAATTTCTGACCTCAATCTGAAGGGAACAGACTGCATAGTCTCCATCACAGCTCATCAGAGACAAAGAGGACCGTTGGTCTTATTGTGAGTGTGATAGAGTGGCAGAGAGAGCGCATTGTTGACGAAGGGGATAGAGATGGCAAACACAAAATAGCAGCTTGGCTCACGGCCCACATCTGTCCTTCATGCGCCGACCATTGGTTCCCCAGATTTGGGGGGGATTGAGCGCTCTCGAGTGGGCTGAGGCTGAGCTTTGGCCCCTTCACCCTGCGATGACACAAAGTGATAAAAGGGCAGAATTAGAAGAGGAAAACATCAAAACCATAGTCAAACCTAGCTATTTGGGGGGATGAAGGAGGACAGATTAGGTGTGGAAGTGTGGTGTATGTGTGTGTGTGTGTGTGTGTGTGTGTGTGTGTGTGTGTGTGTGTGTGTGTGTGCATGTGTGTGTGTGTGTGTGTGTGTGTGTGTGTGTGTGTGTGTGTGTGTGTGTGTGTGCATGACAAAATCTAACGGACACAGTGCACCTCACTAATCCGAAATGCCAAGAGACCTCCCATCAAAACAGGACAGAAGTGTCTCGGTAGCTGCTGCCCTGATCCCATAACTGTTCTCTGTGCTGGGCCTTGGACATTAGCATACTAATATCACTAGTGCCCTGCTAAGCCCAGCTCAGTCCCAAGCTGAACAGCCCTTTCACAACTCTATGAAACAGCAACACATGGCAGGTTGGTAACAGTAGCCCACCAACAATCCCTGCAAGCTTACAACTCTGATATCAACATTACAGCGATACACTTTACTGAAACCTGAAACCCTAACATAAACCATGATCAGTCCATACCCAACTGAACACACTTCGCATTAGACAAAATCAATGAAAAAAGAGGAAGAAAATTATTCACAATTGAGAAATGTAAACAACCTGTATAACCTGTACCTTTCAAGCTGTGGTAGCCCCTATGAAAATGATCTGTATTGAATTGAAATTCAGCTATAGCACGCCACCTACTTTTAATGCTAAATGCTTTCACACATATCAAAAATGATTTTAAAAACAAACACATGGTGTTTTGGTGAGCGGCCCTCTCATGCCCATATCACTGCAGGCGAGATTAAACATCTCCTTTTCCTCCATTACCTTAATGATGGCTTCTTGTTGTCTTACTCGGCCTCTCAGGGATAGCGCTTCTCAGCCTTTGAAAATAGTGTCATTGTTTTCAGGCAAGCTTCGCGCTGAGGTTATGGGTAATTGCAATAGCTGTTTTACATTTCAATCGGAGGTATAATCTCCAAGCCCTTATCTCTCCCAACACAAAAACACTGATATCCCCCAATTCAGATGTTATAATGCAGTGACTGGTTTGAGTTTGATGTATAACAATGGTTTATTTCCAATTCCATTGACAGTGCTATACTGTTAGCTATTACTGGTCATATTGTAGACTGTTATAGAAAAGGAGTCAAAAGAACTCAGCAACACTTTAAATTAAGTTTCCCTTCAATGTATGTAGCAACATTATAACATTGCGGCTACTATGTAACTGCTGTGTAATTACAGTCTAGTGGTATACAGTATGTCATTACATACAGTACAGGCCAAAAGTTTGGACACACCTTCTCATTCAATGCGTTTCCTTTATTTTCATGACTATTTGGTACATTGTAGATTCTCACTGAAGGCATCAAAACTATGAATGAACACATAGGAATTATGTATTTAACAATAAAGTGTGAAATAACTCTAAATATGTCTTATATTTTAGATTCCTCAAAGTAGCCACCCTTTGCTTTGTTGTTGTTAATAAAATATATAATAATAATATTAAATATAATATGGGTTAATAATAATATGTTATTATATATATAATATTATTATTATATATTTTATTAACAACAAAAAATATATATTTTATTAACAACAAAAAAGCAAAGGGTGGCTACTTTGAGGAATCTAAAATATAAGACATATTTAGAGTTATTTCACACTTTTTTGTTAAGTACATCATTCCACATGTGTTCATTCATAGTTTTGATGCCTTCAGTGAGAATCTACAATGTAAATAGCCATGAAAATAAAGGAAACACATTGAATGAGAAGGTGTGTCCAAACTTTTGGCCTGTACTGTAAGGGGAATGTAATATTGGTTATTCGGCATCACCTTTGACCTTTTTGAACATGAGTAATACTGTTATTTAATACTAGGGGGAGAGAGTTTTTACAATGATTTAACAGACTATGACAAATCATGTAACTAATCACTTGTGTTATAACTGATATCACTAGACTGTAATTTCATAGAAGTTACATAATAGTTACTATGTTTAATACAATGTTGATACCACTGTTATTACTATGTAGTCACATATATTTAAGGGTTACTTAAGTGTTACCAAATTGTGATACAAATATAGCATTGCATCTATTGCTTTTCCTCATGGAGAAATGGTATCATTGTTATGACCCTTCTGAACTAACAAAACAATATAGACCTTCCTAAGACCCACCATGACTACCAAGGAGGAAACAGTATTGTCCTGTAGTGCTGAACATTCCCCATGTTTTGACACTGATCGTTCAAATGTAAAGTTCATTTGACACAAGTGTACTCTTTCATAAAGGCTGACCACTTCTCCTCAGGAGGACGAGAAGAGACCATCTGAGATGGACCAGAGAAGTGGTGGTTGAGGAGTGCCCTTGTTCATGAAGGGCTTGGAGGTAAACGGCCTTCCGTCCCTCCTATTAGAGGTTTTGGTTTTATGTGCGTATGGAGGGGGGTCCTTCTCTTTGAGACCCAACAACTCCAAAGGAGAGAACACTCAACAGAAGAGTCTTTCTCCTCTCTGGTTGATCGAAAAGTTTTCTTTTTAATGACTTACTCTCCTCCACCCCACCCCACTCCACAATAAAACCCTACAGACACATAACTGGCCCTGGCTGGATTACCATGTTGACAATGGACAGTGGGCACAGGGCTCTGGACCCACACACTTTACAGTCTATCAGGCCCAACCAGTGGGGCAATTGCTCTCCCTAAAGACCCACCTCTTTACATCTGTATAGGGCAACTCATTAGCTAAGTAGAATCCACTCTTTCTCACTGCATCTCCCCCCTTTGTGGAAAGCATAGTCTTTGTCTCTCTTAAATGATCCCCAACAAGGCCCATTTTCTGGTTAATACATATTTACAACCATGTAAGGTTTTTGTGGAGATCCTGTAGTTTTATTTTGCAGGGTGTCATTCCAGAGACCATAAAATCATTACCAAGCTGTTTAGGAGCAATTGTTTGGCCGTATATGAATTGTATGCAAGGCTCTCAATGAGTCAGCATCTTTTGAGAGGGCAGATGGCTAGACAACACATGCAGGGGATTCCCAGGGAGGACCAACTACAGTGGGAAACCTTACTCAGGCTTTACTGCCCAAAACTAAGTTGCTGACTGGCCAATTAGTCTGCATAGATGAAAATAGACGAATGAGCTGAATAGTTTTATATTGATGAAAATGAAGAGACTTAAGAGATCTTTTTTTTTTTTTAATCAACATTCATTTTAATGAGAAATGCTTCATGCCATCATCCATTCAATAGAGCTGCTATGTTAAAGGGGCATTCAACAACAAACGCAAAAACGTAAAAGGAAAACAGGCTTATACTGGGGGTACTGATCAGGTAAGACAGTTGAACTAAGCTCATGAGGCATTTATAAATTATATACTTCAAGAATTAATGGCTATATATCTTTAATTCAAACATAGATGTACCAATGCCGGATTACCCCTTTAAGTTTGGCTGCACTCCCACAGTTTACAAGTAAAACTCTTACAAACCGGTAGTCACCATTACATCTTCATCTTTGAACATGTCACGGTATGCTTCAATAGTCGTGTTACCCTGTCTGCTATGTTGTGCATGTTTTTACAGTAAGTTCCTGAGAAGGGGGGGGTCACCTTGTGTCCTGAGTGAATTAAGAGGGCAGCTGTGATACTGCCTGAAAGGAGGAACGAGAAAGGGAACAAAAGGTGAAATCCCCCCCAAAAGACAAAAGAGACAGAGACAAGGCCCTGAAACCACACAATCATCTCACCATCTACAATGTAACAAGCAGGATCAGGGGGATCGGCGAGGGGCTAAGCCAGTCTGGCCACAGATTTCAGCGCGAGCTGTTAATTCCACTCTGCTTAGCACACAATTAATTTCACTCTCATGCAGGAGCTCAAAGCTGAGCTGTAATGAGAGGACTGACTCACAGGCTCAGATTAAAAGGTGAGGTAGTGGAGAGGACCTCTGAGACAGAAACAGACTAAAAGGCTGGGATGTGAAGAGGCCAATGATGAGAACAAGTCAACTGGGTAGAGAGACAAAGTCAAAGAGGACGGCCCTTCAATAGAGGGGTGATACATCGTTAGAGAAACAACTGTAGCCAAAATGGTTGGTGGCTGACCAAGTTGGTTAAGCGATTTGTAACGTCTCACGAGGCGCGTAAGGATTTTGCGTCTTCTTTTGTGGTGGTGTCTTTTTTGTTGACATTGCGTGAAAGGATCCATGGGACTAAATCCGGATTTTGGTAGTTACAAACGTCTTCACAAAAAAACCTAAACAATAAAGTTAACCAAGCTGAAAATGCTGCCCCTGCTGGCTTTTTCTATTTGAGCTAATGTGGCAAGAGTTAATGCTCCTATGGGCTTAAGGCAGCAACAAAAGTAGCCCAACCCCAGGACTAGCTAATTGTGTTCATGGACGACAAAAAGCACCTGCCGGAAGCCCAGAAAGCTCAGGAACTGGTCTTCCCCAAAAGAGAAGCCCATGGTTCCGGATTAGAACCCTGGAGGGCAGACATCCCCTGGGCTCCTCTTGTCCTGTTTCCTAATGGCTACCCTGTGGGGTATCAGGACACGTCTGCAGCCCCTCCAGCCTCGTTTAGGGGCAGATAAGACCTCTCTCCCTCCCCCTAACAACCATCTCACCCATACACCAAGGCCTGGGCATCCCTCAACAAGAATACAACCTTTAGATCCCCTATATGATGATGATATGAAGATGGACTAAGGTGTATAGATGACTAAAGAGTCATCTTCAATGTCCTCTTCAACTAAACCCAATTTCTAATCTACCATGCTCCTTGATCCGATGCGCAACACTATGTACCTAATAGGTTATCTACTGCCGTCAGCAGTATCTTTCCCTATACGTCCGTGATCATCCATCTCAATATAAAAATGTATACATCTGGGTTTCCGTTAACCGGCAATTGCCGGTCTTTGTCCGGTAAAATTTTGTGAAGTCCGACAAATTGAAAAGTCGTCGGACATATTGTCCGGTGAAAATAATTCCCTTTGAATACAATTCGCTAAAGCTGGCTGGGTGCGTTCGTAAACACGCTCTGGAAATCCGATCAGCACTCGCGGAACGCCTCTCGTCCAATCGAACGACTCGGTCGCTCTGTGACATCGAAGCCAGCGTGCGCTCCGGCGCTCTCAGAGCGTGTTTACGAACGCACCCCTAGAAGTTTCCAGCCAGCTAGCTGAAGCTGCTACACACACCAGAGCCATGGCGACCGAACGGCAAGTTAAACAACATACTATAAAAGTGACATTGTTTTACTCATTACTCATACGTTTGTTGTCATTCGGCGGTGCTAATAGTCGCTTTCTTTTTTAATTTATTTAATTTATTTTATTTTAGCAGTTTCCCCGAAAGTTAAGTGTTTGTTTTTATATCACTATTTGCACTTCTGGTTAGATGCTAAACTGCATTTTGTTGTCTGGTACTTGTACTCTGCAATGACAATAAAGTTGAATCTCACCTAATCTAATCTAAAATAATCTAAAATAATCCCATCACTATTACTCCCTATTTTCATCAGTGTTTCAATCCTTGAATCTGTGATGGAAATCAAGCAAAGCCACTTCAAGTCTCCCCACCACTGACAGCGCTGGGTGTGCCTTTCCTTACACTCTCGGTTATTCCCTGTGGATTTAAAAAAACGGTGTTTTGGTTTCTATAATGTGGTCTATTCTCAGTGTTGACGAGCAACTCAGGGGGCTTTGAGATGGCTAACAGCTAATTAAAGGAGTAATTCCACTCAAAAGGGTAGAAGTAAGCTGACTGTCTGTCTGTCTGTCTGTCTGTCTGTCTGTCTGTCTGTCTGCCTGTCTGCCTGTCTGTCTGTCTGTCTGTCTGTCTGTCTGTCTCTCTGTCAGTGTGCTGGACTACCTATGACTTCCATGGTACCTGGGAACGCGTTGTCGGAGAGAAACGCCCTCTGTACAAAGGACCTACTGACCAAAATCCCTGTTCCCCGTAGCCTACATGCTTGCACTGTTACTGTTCAATAAAATGTTATACATCTAGACATTGTGGTATTTCTTTATATACGTATCCCAGACTGCCTATCAATTGTTTCTCAATAAACAGTTATGTTCTTCCCATTGTCATACTCCCGAGCTAAACGAAATGCCTTCCCAACCAGCGAGACTTATAGAAATGACGTTGTTTTATTGATTAAAAAAAAAAAAAAGGGTAAAACTGTAAAGAGAAAATAGAAAACTCACATTAATCCCAAACAATTTAACAAACTTCAGTTAACGTAATGTGGAGTCCGTTCATTGATCGATGCTGTCTGTTCAGTTCCCAGTGAGGCGCCCGTTCAGCGCTGGACCCGTTCAGCGCTGGATTTGACGCATGGCATAGCGCGCATGCGTCAAATCATGTTATATTATTATATATTATATAGCTCGCATCTAATCGTATCGGATGAGAAATAGACATTAAATGGCATATATAGGCCGCTACACAACAGTAATCACCGCGACAAACATTAGATTTGGAGGAGAAAAAAAAATATGATTTTGGAAAAAATTTTTTTTATTATATTTTAATATGATGACCGGAATATATCACGTTTGTCCGGTAAATCGAATTCTTCCCGGACACGATGTCCGACGGCAAATTTTTCTAACGGAAACCCTGGTATACATGAAGGCTGACAATGTGAGGCCTGTGGGCATGAGCAGGGGATAAAAGCACGGACCTGGGCCTGGTCAATGACTAATGCTCCAGATCCAGAGCAAATCAATTTAAGGCTAGGGGTCAGAGATAAGGCACTGTGGGCTTTTGGCCAGAGGAAGCTCATGACCTCCCTCCCATCCATCTCTGTCCTCGTCTCTTACTTCCAAAGGTTTGGCGCCTGAATCCTCCATTAAACTCTCCTCCGTTGACAATGCAGGCAGATGCTGCCATCAGTAGATCCAGAAGCTTCGGCCACTATGACACATCACCACGCCTTTCTCTCTCTTTCTCTTTCCCTCTCTCCACTCACGCTATAGAACTGGGACATAGGGGACATTGTAACCCACGTAAACCCCGAAGCAATGTGCCAGGACCCCGTGCCTAACCTCGTCCAAATATGAGTAATGGTCTCTACTGGTGCATATTGAATATGCTTTGAAGACAACCCTAGGGTTTTTGAAAGGCAAACACAATGCACAATTACATGCCGTACGTTTCCAGATTTGTGCCCTTTTACTTTTGAGGGAACGGCTCATTCAGACGACTCCTTCAAATCAAGTATGGAAATGGATAAGCTGGGATGTGTATTTATGTGTCAGAAGATAGTGTTTGAATTAAACGTCTAATTCCACAGAATAAACCACAGCTGCATACATACAGTATCATTGAAACCATCAACTATACAACACAAAATCTTCCCACTGACAAACTTACCTGGTTGGGTTTCAGGTGAAGTGGATCCAGTTGCTTTTTCCCACACAGCGGAAATTCCCCTCAGCCTCTCCTAAGCCCAGGAGACCCGGCCCGGTCCACAAACAAGCCATTTGCCTAAGCTGCCTGTCAGTTGGGTGCATTTGTTTGCATTGAGAGTTTAACTCCACAGGGTCAGGAGGATGCTAATTGTGTTGACCTGGAGGGGGTCCTTCAGGTGGGGGGTAGGAGAAAAACGAAACACCTGCATGCATTCAACCCCTAACTGACACACCTATACAACAGTATAGAGAGAACCAGGTGGGGGCCCAAAACACTGGCACACCTCACATCAGGACAGGAAGGTAAGGGACAAGCAACATGGGGGTCAGGATCCTGCAGAGGCATTCTTAGTCTGGTCTAATGTAGGTAATTATGCTAACAGCTTGAACCCAGGAATATAGACAATACAGAGGGGTTGACTGACAGTGAGAGAGAGAGATGTCAACCTCAGCAGAAACCCGAGTGGAATTGTATGAAGATAGATGGGACTAATGTGTTAGCATGGATGTGTTACTGAGGCGCCTCGGATAATGCCTGCCATTTTCAACCACTTAAAGTAGCTCCAGACAAACTTTCCCTTATGGTTGAATCTTCAGATATAGATGGTATATGTGTTAATATTAAGCATTTTCTACAACAACCACCAGGATCCATTTAAACGACAGCTTTACCCTCCCTGAGAGCTTCTCCCCACTAGGACAAATCGTGAGCTTAGAATGATAAGGTTCTATCTCCGTCTAGGGTAGTTCAGAGATATTGAGTGTCAATGTTTTTACATTCCATTATGTTTTGTGAGCTGGAACCTTTGTATTTTATTAATTACTAACTAAAAAATTTCAACATTTTAAAAATAATTTTGACCAAAAATTATAGAAATGATAGAACCTTATAATAATAAACGTCACGAAATAGCAGCATATAGAAAGACAAGCCATTAGAAAAACAAAGAGCTTTAAAAACACAACTACCCTTGTCCCCTTTAAAAAGGCTCAAGCTGCAGCTCCTCAAAACATAAAACACAATATGCTTTGGGGGGGGGGGGGGACGACGACGACAAAAAAGCATCTGTGACATAATATCAAAAGACCTATTTTTCTATGGACCCAGAACCACTGGTCAGTGTTGGTTGCAGTGGTCAGTGGGCCATTGGAGTTGGTCAGTGTGGAGAATTCCCCGTGCTCCATCATCCTGAAGGCTGTGTCCAATCGCATTATCCCAGAGCAGCAGGTAGCCCAGGCTGCCCGGGTCGCGGCTCTGAGCGACTCGCCCCATTGGCCGAGGGGCTCCGGACAGGGTTCATGGGTCAGTGCCCCGTCCAGACACAGGCCGAGCTCCTGGCCAATGGGGCGAGGCGGTCAGTGCTGGTCAGGCCTGGTCTCCATGGAGGCCAGAGGGATGATTTATAGAGGGTCTGGGTCTTAGAATGCTGAAGGTTTCGCTCATTTCATTCCAGGCCATATCTGCCCAAGCCTTTCTTTAACCTCTAGAAAGGCACAAAATGTTCATGCCTATCCCCCCACCCAGAGCACTCCACTTGAACTTTGCTGCCAGCTTTAAGATGTTTCTTGTTATTATTTCACAAATATGATGCTTGTTGAATCATCTCTTGGGATTTTCTCCTTTCACATGTATCCCCTGAATACTTCTGCTAATCAACCAAACCAGTGAGCTTTGATGCATGAACGTCTAATTCGTGTATTTTAGAAAATGTGGTTTCTAGGGTCTATCTGTGGCCTGAATTAAAGAAGAGCTTGGTCTCTCATCCTATTGAGAACTGTTTATCGCTTGCCAACCCTTTTAAGTGAATCCATCATACTGGGACACTTCAGACGTAAGTTTAGAGCCTTACAATTGTTCTGGTCCTAGAACACAGGCGAGCTCTGATTGCCCTAAAGGGCATTTTGTTCTTGTAAGGCTATTATGAACAGATGGACTTCATTTCTAGTTGCCCAAATCAAAGATGGCATTTGTTTTTCATGTTGAATGATGTTAAGACTACATGCCAGTGACAAATAAAATATTTTTAAAATTATCAAAAAAGAATCAAATCAAGGGAGACATTATGCTATCCAGGACATGTTGATGTCTCACTATCCTCATTTAGCTTACCAGAGACACAATAATGGAGGACTTTAGAACCGATATTTAAAAGTTGTCGTCAGGAATCATCGCAGCAAACAGGTATGTTGCTTTATATCCACAAAAACAAATAAACATTGTGAGTGAACATCACCAAACATCAAACAGAACAGCTAGGTTGTTATAATACACAAAAGTGAAATGACATAAGACAACTTTAAGAAACATTAAAGCAAACAGCTTCATTGTTTCATATAGGCACAGATAGCAAACATTTAGAGACATCCCTCATTAAACAGCTTCATTGTTTCATATAGGCACAGATATCAAACATTTAGAGACATCATTAAACAGCTTTAAACAGCTTCATTGTTTCATATAGGCACAGATAGCAAACGTTTGCGGTCATCCCTCATGAAACAACCCATAAACCACCGTGGGGTTGGGCCTAGCAGCCTAGCAGCTCAGCATGGGTTTTATTTTTCAGGACACACTTAGAGGTCACTTGGTAGTCCCGGGAAGTCTCTGAATGTATTCTCAGGGCAGAGTCGCCAGCTGCCACATGCGCGTGGGTGGACAGTTTGTCTCCCGTAGCATGCAGAGCCGGAGCCTACGGCCATGAAACCCCTGTGCCCTTTCAGCTAATTGTCTGTGGGTAGCCTTTAAATGTATTGACAGTTTGTGTGATATAGTGCTCCCATTGTGTCCCTGACCCATTGTGTTGTCTGAGTAACTAACGGCCTCCACTGCGGGTTCCGGAGCTCTCCGTGGCTGACCAGAGGCCAGAGAGCAGCGTGGTGCCCAGCGGGAGCGCTCTCTCCGTGGGCAGGCGAGGAGACCTCTACAGGTGCCTCTCCCTCCTCTCTTAGCAACGTCCTGCTGCTAAGAAATTTGTCGTCCCCCTCTGGGCTTCTTTCTGGGAGTGTCAGGCGCGGGGCCCCTGATGAGAGATTTGTTGATATGATAACTCGATTAGAGGCCAGGATGGATGACACGGTGGCAGAGAGCCAGCCAGCGGCGCCCAGGGAGGCCCTGATCCCACTCCTTAACCTCTCCTCAGGAGACCAGCGCTTCCACAAGCCAGGCCTGCTGTGGCCCCACCAGCCCCCACCGGCACCCACCAACCCATGGCCCTCTGGTCATCACTCACACCACTTACCAAGCACTATTCGCCAGCCTAGTGAGTGGAATCTTTTCATCAAAGCTGGTTTAAACTGAGCTAGTATTATCAACAGCATTCAAACAAAAGCAACACACTAATTAACAGTTAACTGACTGCTGGCCAATTATGAAAATAAGATGGAAGAGAAAGCAAGGCTTAGAAAAGAGATCCTGAACCCGAGATGAAAACTTTGAAGAACTTTCACAATTAGCACTGAAATGGGTTCACGCTAACCTTAATTTGCTGCTGGGTGTCAATGGGCAGCTTAGGAGGAGTTGAAGATAGAGCTTCAGAATGGCAAAATTGGGTAATTAATTTTAAGTCATCAAAGCCTGGTTAATTTTGGTCGTGGGAGGAGGGATAGGGTTGAATCCCAGGTAGATTGAGAGGCATTACCGGGTAAGACTGTAAGGACACGGTAATGTACTCTCCGCTCCGACAATAATCCTAGCTCACTGGTGTCAGCCAGAGTTGCATTCTGCCTCCCTTACCCCTTTGTGAAGTTGGAGACTCAAGGTGGATTTAAATCAAAAGACCTGCTCCCCCTTGACGGGGCTACTAATGGCTCCTGCACAGCGAGACAGGTGTAGCAGGGTCAACGATCAAGTCACAGGAGAGTTAATTAAAGATAAAGTGTGTCTTAACCGCGAGGCTTACATCTCTCTCACGCACGCACTCACACACACACTACAACACCATTCGTACTGTACACAAGTCTCTGTGCTGACTGGCCAGATTCTGCATACTAGTACCTGATACTATTTCACTATCAACCTGAAATTGAAAATGTCAAAAAAATAAATGATCTGTGTCTAGTCATTACATAACAGTCCCTGTCCATCACAGCCCTACAGAAAAAAAACTCCTCTTGGGGTGATTCCCCTGTGAACAGATCACATGACAGGAACAAAGTGCTTTGTCATTCTCTCAGCGCAGCACGTTGACCTACTGCGCACTGGGAGCAAGCTCTGACAATCTTACATTTAATACACGGAACAGCCGAGGCTGGAGGATCACCGTACGGCCGCTCCGCAGCTGTCCCCGCACACAGACACACCCTCCCACCACTCAGCAGAGACACACAAAGCCAGGCGGTGGCCCAGACAGGATGTAGCACATGTGTATCATATTAGGCAGGCCTTCCCAGGCCCATAGGTGGTATTAGATCCACAGCTGGCCTAGTCTCTGGACCCGGCCTCCCAGACTGATATTTCACACGTCTCTCCACCCTTCTACCCCTCCCCTTCCTCCCTCCATGCATCCCTCCATCCGTCCATCCTGCCACAGGTGGGAATGCCTTCACAGACCCAGCAACAAGGGAGTCTGTTGTGGTGGGTTAGGGTTGGGGTGTTTTTTTCCCGCATGGAGGACAGGGGAGGCCTTTCAGCGGTCTCCCATGGGACAACCTCCTCGGGTCAGGGCAGAGATGTGGAGGTGACCCATCATGGCCCACATCAAAGCTGACTAACACACTGGTCCTGGAGGAGGGAGAGTGAAGGTGAACATTCCACTGGGAGAGAGAGAGAGAGGTCCATTTCTAACAGTAGTAAAGAGGAGTTAGCTATCATGCTAAGTGTTAGCTAGCATGCTAAGTGCTAGTCACACATCAGTGGTACAGAGGAGTTATCTAGCATGCCACGTGTTAGCTAGCATGCTGAGTGCTAGTCACACCTCGTGAAGAGGGGTTAGTTAGCATGCTAAATGTTAGCTAGTATGCTAACTGCTAGTCACCCCTCAGTGGGTAAGGTAAGAGAAGTCACAGTGCTTGCCATCTGTCTGGACGAGAAGCCAGCTGGTAAAAAGAGCCTAGGCTAGGCTACAATGTCTCTCTGAACCTGAGAGCACTTTAAACAAGACTTTTGTCAATACAAGTAACGTAAATGATACCGTACTGATTTCTCACAGGTGAGCTTGAAATACTGG
Source organism: Nansenia antarctica (assembly GCF_963989245.1). Classification (NCBI taxonomy): domain Eukaryota; kingdom Metazoa; phylum Chordata; class Actinopteri; order Argentiniformes; family Microstomatidae; genus Nansenia; species Nansenia antarctica. Next base: position 94,722,374 of record NC_137674.1, on the reverse strand, counting down.
AGAGCAGTGTTGAACATGTAAGACAACAAGCAAGTTTCTCCTCCTACATAAACGGTTCGCTGGTCATGGGGTGTGTGAGAAACACTGCCTAGTAATGGCACTGTGGCTGTCTCAGGCTAATTAAGAGTCCTGTCTGACTCTGCAAAGATAGTAAACAAGTTATTCAGGCACATCCCCATGTATTGATTTTTTCCCTGAGAGAACACAGATTTGACCTCAGGCTTTGAATAGAGCTAAATGTCAAACAATGATGACTAAATGACAAGGGGGTCTTATCAGTGGTCACAGATGTGATGGAGGGGTAATAAGGTGATATGATTGATGCTTGTCTTTGTTTTAGAAGGTGGGCCCCTAAGAGGACCTCAGAGAATTAGTGAAAGGTGTGAGATTCACAAAAGAAGGAAGAGGAAAGGAACACCAGAGGAAAGTATGTGGACACTTCTGTCATGTATGTGATTAGGGGCAAACTGGGAGTCATACAACAACAAAACGGGTCAATTGTTTTCGTAAACATTTGAGAGACAGAGGACAGACTATCCATGAGATAAAAATGATAGTTTTAATCATGTTTTGAAAGCTATAGCCTTACAATTAGAAAAGCTTACAATAAAAGCTTTAATAGAAAAGCTTATAATTAGAATTATACAATTAGAAAAGCCTATATTTTGGGGTCTGACAGTCAAATTAAGGTATTTAATAAGTTATATTCTTCAAGAATCAATGGCTATACATAATTCATTGAAAAGTCCCAAAATGTATGCCACCCATACCAGCTAATGCGATACGTCTGGAAATAATGGATCTAGCTTTTTAGAACTTCGAGAAGAGAGAACTAATTCTTCTGGGGAGGGTCTTCTACCAACACATCAAACGTTTGGGTAGACTCAGAATGAAGGTGGACATTCGCTCTCACTAAATCAAGATATATCTCTTTAGCTAATGCAGACAGCTAACATCGGCAATCCTCTTAAAGTTAGCAGCTCGTTTATTTTCGGGGGAAATGTTGAAGATAGATTCTCAAGACGAACAGTGACAGGCAGAGTTCCTGCGTGTGCGTGTCCCTCCCCACCTCCAGACAGTATGCCGGGAGCAGATGCAATTTGTGGCAGACAACACGTCTGGCCCCACGAGACTGCAGCTTGCCCCTTTAATAATATTTGATTAGAGGACAGAAACTGTTTTACAGGGTATTCTGAGTTAAATTAACTCAACAGGTTCTGTTCTTTTTCAATATAAAAGGCGATCTCAGCGAAACACAAAAATAGCAGCATTGTCCACTTCCACAAATTAATGTCTGTTGGATATAAACTCCTCAAAAAAAGTTCGGAAAGTTATTTTGGTCAGTTATTCCTCCACTTTAATAATACCAATTGGTATTGTATTTTATATCGTTGGAAAGCCTGATTAGTCACCTTTACAACGAGGTACAACTTGTAAGGATCATGCATTCGTGGAATGAGCAACACAGCTAAACATGTGGGTAGCGGCCCAAAAATATTAGCCAAAATCCCCTGCAATATTCTTCTGTTGGTATTCACTTTCGTTTTGAGTTACTTGGTGGATTGGATGATTGCACTCTCCCACAGTAATAAGTAAAAAACAACACATATTGGCCATTTTTACACTTTTGCCACAAGTCAGCCAACATGGTTGCGTTGGTCACTCTGGCATGTACAGCACGCCCAAGCTGATCCCACAAGTGTTCAATTGGGTTGAAGTCTGGACTCACGGCAGGCCATTCCATCCTCTCCACTCCCAAATTCTGGAGGTACTCTGTGATGATCCTGGCTCTGTGGGGGCGAGCGTTGTCATCCTGGAGGATGGAGTTAAGTCCCAGATTCTGGAGATATGGGATCGCCACTGGCCCCAGAATATCATTCCTGTCAATTAGGTGCCATTCAGGTGCCAGTCACACACCTGTGACTGACAAACACCTGCCAGCACTTGAAGCTCAAAACCAGAGTGAATACCAACAGAAGAATATTGCAGGGGATTTTGGCAAACATTTTTGGGCCGCTACCCACACGGTTAGCTTTGTTGCTCATTCCACAAATGCATGATCCTTACAGAGGTACGAGTTGTACCTCGTTGTAAAGGTGACTAATCAGGCTTTCCAACGATATAAAATACAATACCAATTGGTATTATTAAAGGGGAGGAAGAATCGACTGAAATAACGTTTCCAAACCTTTTTTGAGGAGTTTATATAGTCAATGTGTTATTGCTACAGTCAAAGTTTCGTTGAGTTAATCAGAACATGCATACCACAAATATGACCCGCCTACTTTGCAGAAAAAAATTCCTTCACACTCTTTCCGACACACTCACAACACATCAGCTTGTGCTGTGGTGACGCGATGTCGTCAATTGGCTGTAGCGAATCAAAAACATCAGATGAATCATATAATATGCATTCCTTGCATATTTACAGCCAAGGTACAGTTTCAAAACATCATATTATTTACATGGAGTAAATGGAGATGTGCATTTGAGCAGAGCTGTAAAAAGAATAGGCCAACAATTCAGACAAGCATAGCCACAGCATCCTATGGAATTACTATTTTCACCTAGGTTCCACAGAGATTAAGGTCATGTTCTCACATGAAAATCCGAATCAATACCCGGAGCAAGTGGATGAGATTGCAACATTGTTGCATAAATAATTTCTCTGATTTGCGTTCTCACAGCCCTTTATGTAAACGAAGTAAAATACGTAATCGAAGAAATCGAAGCACGCAATTGAAGCAACAGACGTGGTAGTTGATTGGTACGAAAAATTGAAAATTGCCCGTTCGTCCCGCTCTTATCCAGATCAACACGCATGCGCTGTTGTTTTCCTATGGACAGAGAGGAGGAGAGGCACCTCAAGCGGAGCATCCGTCGGTTGTTTGCTCCGGGGGTGACTTCGAATGCGCATTCTCACAGGTCCAAACGACGCAGAGCAAAGCGAATTTTATCCAGAACAACGATTCCAAGTGAAGCAAATGTTCTAGTGAGAACACACCCTAAGACATAATAAGAGTGACATAATAAGTGACGTTCATGACAGCGTAATGAAAGAGAAGCAGCTCCATGCTGTGACCTTCTGTCTTGAGGTCAGCCTACTGATTATACACACCCCATTGGCCACTTCTGCCGCCCCCCTCCCCCCCATTTAATTATGACATTGTTAACAGGCATGTTTATGGACAGGAAATGTAATTCCCTTTAGTGTCAACGTGATGATTCAGACAGATATGTTAATTTCCGACCCGTGCCGAGGACAATTTGGACTTGGGTCCAACCCAGAGACACAGAGTGTACTCTGCGATGTAAGACAGCCTTGTTTCCATGGACGATGGTAATGTGAAGCACTTAAGGGACAACGCAGCCTTGAGAGTGAATAGAAACCGACAGCCAAATGTCAACAAAGCTATGTTCCTGCTGTGGGTCCGATTAATACATCCAGATTCAGCTATTTGAAAAGCAGTATAAATACATTTAGCTGCTCGTATCATCTATCAAAGCAGTTTCAGAAGTGGGCTGGCTTCTATTGAATGTTCACATGGAAGTTATGGAGTTGGAACAGGGCTACCTAATCACACACAGACAATAGCACATTTCTCAATGCTGTAGCTTTGAAAGGATTCGCGGAGCCCTGAATCCAATCGACCCACCACAGAAAGCTCTCAGAACAAATCAAAGACGAGTGTTTGTATTCATTACTGGCAAACAAAAAAAAAGAAAATGAATCGGCTCTTTATTCTTCTTCACAGAAAATAAAACAAGTAAAGCAAATTCCTGTCTGTGAAAACCAAATGTTTTTTGTGTTTTTTTTGAAGACTTTTTCAGGGCGCATCTCAAATGAGGGGTCAGACAAGTTGGGGCTTGTTCTGAAACTGACACATGTTCGCCATTGTCAGGCAGACCTCTTTCCCAGCAGCCGAGATCAATGAGACCTGTCAGAAGTCACCCACTTGCTGTCAAATACCCAGAGTGATGGGCTGGGGAGTTGTGTGGCGGGGGGGGGGGGGGGGGGGGAGCAGAGGAGAAGGGGAGGGGGGGTGTGAGGGTGCAAAGGAATGCTATCAAGGGATCTCACTCTGGGCCCTAGTGAGGCCAGTCCTCGTTTGAATTTGGGGAGGGGGAGAGGCTGTTAAGAATTAGGACCCCTGAGAAGAGGTGGGGAGCGTCCTGCAGGTAGCCCAAGTGGGGGTCTTATGTGACTGAATCAGATACATTGGCAGAAGGAGGGTCTGACAATAATGTGACATCTGGTGCTCATCAGTATGCTTGTTGGTCTAGAATGTAGAAATGTATACTAGAGACGCTGTAGGAGAGACATGCATCCAAAGAGTGAAAGAGATGACATTGATGAACTATTTTGCTCAAATTGGTACATTCATTCCTCCTGTCCATAATTCTAATTGTGTTGATTGTGAAATGTAGCACAAGACCACACCGACCAATACGTATATGGTAGAAGAAAAAGTAGCCAGTGCCAGATGTAGTTGTAGTTGTAGTGTAGTTAAGTTTATTTGAGCGACCTCATAAAAGGAGCAGTGTATACACCTTTTGCCAAACTGCCAGTCTAGCGGTCTGTGGGCTGTGATCTAGCAGCCATGTGTGTGTCTCTCTATGATGGCCCTGTGTCCTGTGGACAGCTGCCCCTCCCCTCCCTGAGTCTCGGCCACAGCACCTGCTTTGTCTGTCCGCCCTGGTGACACGTGTCCCTCTTTGTGCCCCCACGCTGGCCTCACTGTCAGGGGGTCGGAGGGCCCCAGCACCAGGCACACACTCCTGGGACCCGACCGGGCTCCTCACCTACAGTTCTGACTGGCTGACTGACTGACTGACTGTCAGGGGAAGCAGTGGGAGGAGGGGGTGAGATGGGTTGGGGCCGAGGCTTGTGTTGCAGGGGTTGAGTGAGGTAGGGCAGGGGTTGAGGAGGGGTGAAGGAGACAGGGGAAGTATCGGTGAGGTGTTAAGGTGGCCTATAGGGGGCGTAATGTGAGTGGAGGTTTTTGAGTCTGGGGGTGCTGTACATGAGGGGACAAGTTTGGTGGGGGGATGTGCGGCAGCATGGAGAAAGGGGGGGCTGGGGGACTGAATGAACTCGCATCTGTCAGCTTTACGGCACGCAACAGATGAGCAAGAGCTCCAGGGGGGGAGGAGTTGGCCTGGGTGGGGAGAGTGATTGACGGCTGGAGGGGGCCAGTGGGTGGGCAGCTGTCAGTCAACGGGGCCAATCGCGAGGCCTGGGGCTCACCTGTCCACATTTGCATGGAGCTCAATGACCCTGTTAATAAGGGGTCAGCACAGGGCAGTGTGATGAGCAAAACAGGGTGGGGACGACTTTAACCTGCTCTTCCATCCTGCCTCGCAAACAGCCCTTCCCCTCCAATATAGATACACCTAGCAGATAGAGCAACTGGAGCCATTGACCCACAGCTATTTATGGGCCTCATCCACTTGACAACACTTCGGCTACAGGAATCAGGTTATGTAGTACAACCTGTTGTTAACATAGATCGGCATCTACCAACGCATAGTATACCTAGATACTATCTACTATGACCCCTCCATGGGAAGGGCAGCCGCTTCAATGGTAGTCTGGTCTGTGTTCACTTTGATTTACCACTGAACAGGGGTCAATGATAGTACTGGATAGGGAGGTGTAGGAACATCCATGATCTATCCTGTCTACATTCTCCCTCCTCAGATAGAGCAGCTGTTGGGCCGTGCGCTGTGCTCCCTCCTCCTCTGTCAGGGACGGCTCCCATTGTTAACATAAAACGGGCCGCGACCGGCGGGGCTCCTCAGGAGCGAGGTCTGGCCTGGCCAGGGCTTGTTTTGCTTGGGCCTTACCCAAATAAACACCCAGCCCCTGCAGCTGTGGGTCTTCTCCCTGGCTGACCTCTTCCCACCCCCCCCCCCCCCGCCTCCCTTCTAACCGCCGCCCGGTCTCCCACCTCCAGGCCTAGGGCCAAAGCCTGCGGAGGTAAGAGCTGCTTATTATCAGAGGCAGGCCTTTCCCACGCCTGCAGCCCTGCGCGCGGAGCACAGGGCGCCTGGGACTGTTTAACTAACTAACTCATCCACTACATTCATCCTTCTACTCAGGAAGGGGGGGGGTGGAGTGGGCTCTTTCACTGGTCCACCTGGCAGGTTTATGTTTAAAGAGCCAGACATCTCGAAGGTTTGAGAGCCATGTCTCTAAAGTAACTCTACCATTTCACTGACCCTCTCAGAATGGATGAGAGTGTGTTCTGTATTTTGAGTCAAGATTCAAGATTCAAGATTCCAGATTGCTTTATTGTCTGTCACACAGTGACAGAAATTCTCCTTTGACAGGCAGAAGTGCAGTTCATGAATACAGTTTCCACATTAAACACACATACAGCTGAATATACTATAGCCTGGGAAGACAAGTGTTTCCATGGACATGCTTCTGTTCTGTGCATATGGATATTATTTCATTGAGAGTGCACGTCATAGGACATTTCCTCTCATACACACGCACACACAAACACCCCAATACACACACACACACACACACACACTCACCCCAAAACAAGCCCACACCAACACACACACCTTCTCACCCACCCACACAACTATTCCTGCTATACACTCAACCACCCCCCCCACCCCACACAAACACAAACACAAACACAAACACAAACACTCGCCCACACACACACCCATCCATCCACCCACACACACACACATCCATCCACCCACACACCCCTAGCCGGGGTGAGCGTGTCCCCTCTCCCTTCACGCCGCCTCCTCCTCCTCCTCCTCCTCCTCTAGCTGTCAGTCTAATAGAGAGTGATTTAGGGCTGAGTCAGCAGTCAGGGTGTGGTTTGCATTGACCAAAGCCTGTCTTCTCTCCTGGAGCTCCAGGGAGGAGGGAGGGAGGGAGGGAGGGAGGGAGCGTCCTCAGCCTCTCCACCCAGCCTCTGGAGCGGACAGATGGGCCGAGGAGGGCTCCTGGGCAGGTAGTCATCCCCAGAATGTGGGGGCGGCTTGGGGGTCTTAGTGGGGGCTGAATGGCCTCTAACTGCCTCCTGCCCACACCCACAGAGAGGGTCCGGAGGGGGGCTATTGTCACTAAAGAGTTGGCCTCCCTCCTCCTCCCACTCTTTATGCAGAGTGGGAGAGGAGCCTGGAACCCACCGCCTACACACACCTGCAAGTGTGCAATGGGACAACTGTCTGCATTCCATAGTCGGGTGGGATTGAATTACTCGATTCAAAGAAATATGGCCCTTTCTGGGATCATAACAATAGCAGTTACATTTCTAATTGTCTATTCAAGGAGGACCACAAAAGTGCTCAAAGTAATATCAGTTGAGCCATTTGGAATCGGAATCTGGCCTGACCACCTGTTCCGACTTCTATTGAAACCCATTATACTCTGGACGTTTATTTCCATTCTCCAGGGATCAATAAAGTTCAGTTAAATTCAAATTCACTGACCAACTGAGTGCAGCCCCTGAGAGACTTCACAGGGAATGAAAACGAGTGTAGATATGTCTGCTGCTATACTAAGCTGTCTCTCTGGTAAGAACACATACTGTTAGACCTCTATAGTTCCAGCTCCTCTTCCAGGACACATTACCCAGAATCCCACAACCACCAGACCATAAAGGATTACACACGAGAGAGAGAGACAGAGAGAGAGAGAGACAGAGAGAGAGAGAGACAGAGAGAGAGACAGAGAGAGAGAGAGAGAGAGAGAGAGGGGAGGTGGGGGTGGGGATGAGAGAGAGAGAGAGGAGGAGAGGGAGAGAGAGAGAAAAAGAGAGGGAGAATAAGAGAGAGAGAGAGAGAGAAAGTTGGGGCCTTTGAGAGAGGGCATTAAATCTCAGCTCTCTCTCATCCTGTCAGCTCCCCGCAGCCACTGCATCACCACGTCCAAATGACACAGCAATTACAGGGGTGCGAGTGGGGTCTAAACGACGCCTGCCTAGGCCTGGCACCCTCTCCTCTGGCGCTCTCACAGAGGTACTTGACAATTTCCAGCAACTAGTTTATTTGCAGAGGAACAACCTCCAAGAGCTGGTCCTAGTCCCAAAGCCCCCCCCCTTCTCTCTCTCTCCCTCCCTCCCTCCCTCCATCCCTCCCTCTCTCTCTCTCCCTCCCTCTATCCCTCCCTCTCTGGTATAATTACACTAAACACACTGATTCAAACAAGACCCAAATTGCCAGGTAATGATTGTGGAGAAGGGGAAAGTAGGAAAGAATGATAGAGGAAGAGTGGAGGAGGAGCGAGAGGGGAAAGAGAGAAAGAGCGAAAGAGTCAGGGAGAGTATGAGGGAGAGATGAGTAAGGGAAGGGAAAGGAGAAAGAGAGAAGGAGGAAATAAAAAGAGAGAAGGAGGGAGAGAGAGGAAGAGGGGTAGAGAGTAGATGTGGTGCCAGAGGACCCGATGGCGGGCCAGACAGTGTTATTACGTGGGTGTGTTTCAGGAACGCCGCACACACACACACACACACACACACACACACACACACACACACGTGTCAGGAGACGCCCACGCGTGACACACGGTAAGGCAGGCCGTGACACACGGAGCGTGGTGAGGTGACACTTGTCAACCCGTGATCAGTGCCTCTGTGCCACATGTCATCAGGGAGGCAAGGCAATTCACATAGCATCACATGCACACCCCGCTCACACAAACACATGCATGTACACACACACACACACACACACACACACACTTCCACTCACACTCCCACACACAGGCGCGCGCTTAGTCGTGTCTCACCCCTTCTCTTCTCTTGTCTCTCTCCCTCCCTCCCTCACGAGAATGAATCATTTATGTTAAGTTCTAGTCGGGTTTTTTTCTCACTTAATGCAAATCTATGGAAATATGATTGCTGAATTTGTTAGACTAATTGCCGTTAAATTTTTTTTTTTTTACGTTTTTGGGCAAAAGAAAAAAAAGGCCAAATGTAAAATGGGTGTGTGCGTGCATGGTAATGCACACTAGCACTGAGCACTACTTGTTTTTCATATTTAATGGTTTCATATTTAATGGTTGCCTTCAGACAGTGCCAGTTACAGAGACACATCCAAATCCAAGGGTTTGGCTTATTTCTTCCCTCCAAGTGTTAATAAATAATACTCTCTTCCAGAGACACACTCATCTCTCTCTCCAGCACTGGGCAGGGCAGGCTCCAAATCTAATTGGTTGTTGCCTTGATGAATGAAGAACCCACATTCAAATACTTCATTGTGTAGATTACCTGCCGGTAATTTAGGATTTTTCCCCCAAAATGGCTAAATAAACACGAGAGCCCCTAAGGCAGGCGACTAAAACAAGAGTAGAACGTGGGAGGTTTACAGAAATAGACCAGGCCATGTAGTAAAAGACTGGAGGGAGGGTCAAGCATGCAGAATTTCAAAGAAACCCATAAAACATATCCTGGGCAATCTGGTTTTCACATTTTAGTGAACAGAAATTAGCCAAATGTGCAAAAAAAAGTGCCACTGCAGTTTCCATGGGGAGTTTATATACAGTAACATCTCTCGGATCTCGCTTGGGATGAATCCTGACTGGAGATGCTATTTATGTCAATGTAATCCCCAGAACCTGGCTCCTGTACCTGTCCCCTCCTCAGCCCCCAGCTCCTAGCCCTGGCCCTGGCCCTGTCCTTTCCCTAGACCTCGAGCTCCTGGCAATGGCTCCTAGCCCTGCCCCTTCCCCAGACCCCAGACCCCAGCTCCTAGCCCCTTCCCTTCCCCAGACCCCAGCTCCTAGCCCTGTCCCTTCCCCAGACCCCAGCTCCTAGCCCCTTCCCCAGACCCCAGCTCCTAGCCCCTTCCCTTCCCCAGACCCCAGCTCCTAGCCCTGTCCCTTCCCCAGACCCCAGCTCCTAGCCCTGCCCCTTCCCCAGACCCCAGACCCCAGCTCCTAGCCCCTTCCCCAGACCCCAGCTCCTAGCCCTGCCCCTTCCCCAGACCCCAGCTCCTAGCCCCTTCCAGACCCCAGCTCCTAGCCCTGCCCCTTCCCCAGACCACAGCCCTGGACCTAGCCTTGGCCCTGGCCCGGGCTCCTGAAGCAACACCACAAACGGGATAATCCCTTGTCGACACGTCACTGATCCCGGGATTGGGGCGGCCCCCCTGGCCCTGTCCCTGTGCCTGGTGCCCCTCCATCTGCCCCTGGGGGTGACATGGGCCCTAATCCATCACCTCCTGTCTGGCTAGCTTGCCGATCTATGCCCCCTCATGGGCCAGCATTAGCCTAATCCACTGGGTCCAGGCTCCATGAGAATAGAGGGCCCACAAGGCATCACCCTGGGCCTGTTTACTCGACCCATCTGAGTCAACAACCGCCCTCGAAAGGACAAACATTACAGACAAGGCAAGACAGACACATCAAGAGAACCCCCCCAACCGCCCCCAAACTCTCCCCAGTCCAGCCCAGCCCACCTACCCACTCTGACCCAGCCTTCAGATCAGCTCATTAGCAGATGAGGGTTAAGGTTTACCTTGGGCAGCATGCACCTCTGTTTGTGTGTCTGTTGATCTGTAGCCTCTGGTATGGTAATGTAATTCCTGGAGCAAATATAGTCCTTCTGGCTTCTGGAGACTGCTTACTGTAGGTGTCCCCTCAGTGGATGATGTTAGGTAGGGAAGGTCAACATCCTGTCAATTGACAATATATAAGAGGAACTTTTTTCAGGTCTGATGACATACTTCAATAATATCACATGGCTTGAAGGGCATTTCAATCTTGAGAATGGTTGACTGTCCATCTACATACATGTGTAGTTCTTAATATTGCACTCATGGAGTAGGCTAAAATAGGCCCTAAACATTTAATTGAATGTATCTATCTTAACTTTATTAAGCCAAGTTAACCATATAACCTGGCTAGGCTAATTGGCTAGCTATAGTAGGCTAATTGAGAAGACGTGCAGTGCATGGGTTCACACACAGACCAACATGACACACACACACTGGTTCACAGTGAAATAAGGCCTAAAGCACAGTCAGTGCTCTTTCGGCTGTCGCCGCAATTCAAAACACTGTAAAAGAAATACAAACAGAAACGTACGTGATGGATAAGGAAAAAAAACAGGAGCCAGTTTTTTTATACCTTCATAAAGTTTCTCAAAGTTTAAATATGGTCAGAACCTGCATTTACTTAACTCACTGCCAGCCACTTAACCCTCATCCCACACGCACAACGTCCAAATGACATTATGAATACAATACATTATGAATACAATACATTATTAATACAATCCTTGTAACTATACATCTACATAATGATTTACATTGTTAAATAACATTAATGTGATAACAAAATATGTGTGATGTTCTGTATTATAACACTATTAGCATATGGTTTAACAAAAGCAACAAAAAAAACTATCAACTGACCAGTTACTATCGCTTGTCGTTCTGTGTGCTGAGCTTCCAATTAGTATGATGTGATTCATGGATAGAGCGGGCTTCTGTAGTGGCACGTGTCGTCCACTAGGAGGCAGTATTTCTGTGGCCATTAAGAACCAACACTCCCCTCTAGTGGTCGTGGTATATAGACAGCGGGACCTTTTCCTTTTTTCATGTAGGATTACTATCGACCATTGAACTAATATATTTACATTCATCAATTACCTCCCTTAGGTAAAGCCATATAAGTAAACAATAATATAACAGTATTATGTATAGTCTAAGTTGTAGTGGGCTCTTTATTCACTTATGCCCCAGTCGCTGTTCATCTGTTGCACACAGTTTACTATCGTTGAACGGTGGCCGTGAGTGTCAGTGCTGTGACGCAGCCGACTCTACTCTGAGACCATGTCACAAGATCCACCATGTCACGCAGACCTGCACCAAATGATGGCCCCTAAGCAGTGGCAGACTCAGGCTGTCAGGGCAGGGGGGGCGAAAAGAAAAAAAGGGCACCTACTGCACAACATGGGACCCCATCAGTGCACATGCCATGGTCAAGTTTAGACCATTGGAAGGGCAGCCAATAGGGCACATCCTCTAATTCTGCCACTCAAAAGGGCACTTTAGTGCGACGTTTTTCAACTGTGGGGGCACATTGGAGGGGCACCAATAGGGCACGCCCCCCCCCTACCCCCCCTGAGTCCGCCAGTGCCCCTAAGAGGATTCCCCTGGAGGATAGAGAGCAAAGCAACCCTCGCAACCCCCAGGGGGCTGTGGAGACAGAGATCCCATATCAGAGCTCACATTCCCTGGGCTATATTCTTGGGTATCCCCTCTCCATCTCCAAGCTTGAGTTACAGCCCCCATGCGGCGGCCCTTCTAACCGAGCCTATGGCGGTCCAGAGGAGGCTGTGTGGCCTACAGGGGCCGATCCCCTAGGCATTCCCATTCACCCACACACAATGTCTGCCTGCCATGATGACGGCACGGGACAGGAATTCCAAGAGGGAGGTGAGGTATTCTGCTGGGGGGCTGGAGGGTAGCTGGTAGGAAGATACATCAAGGTCTCTTGGGGGCATACTTTGTATCATGATTCACCATGAAGAGGACCGATGTCTGTCCATGGCATTCATTAGAACCACAGTTCCAAACTGTTATTATCTGATCGAATTCCCAATAATCTGCTTTTTGTTTATCTTCACAAACATTTGAAGACACTGTATGCACATGGATTTGTACAGGAACACTTTGAGTCTAAGTGAGCCTCTTTTTGATAGGCACAGCAGCCCCCTCCTTTTCCTTGTCTCACGTGCACACTGTTATTGCATTGCGCCACATGGCCCACTGTTATGGGCCCAGCTCTTCAGGGGTGACACACCTTGGCATGAGTGCACTAAGCCTGGCCATGTGAGATGAGGCTGGGGCCTCTCACGGCTCCCAGGAGGGCCCTATACCTCCTTAGGTACTGAATGAAGCGCAGGCACAATGCGCCCCACTGCCCCACAGCACTTTCACCTGCCAAGCCACATAGGACAATGCTGGATCCCCTTACACAGCCTGCAGCCCATAGAAAACAAAACACAGCATCATAGGGATGAGCTTCTCACTGACAACAGCAGCGTGTGTGAGGGACAATAATGTGTGTGTGTGTGTGTGTGTGTGTGTGTGTGTGTGTGTGTGTGTGTGTGTGTGTGTGTGTGTGTGTGTGTGTGTGTGTGTGTGTGTGTGTGGGTGTGGGTGTGTGGGTGGAGGGGGGGGGGGGGTTGGAATAGTAAGTTGCTTTGCTCTGACTTACTGATGAGGTGTGTGTGTGTGTGACACACTTGATCCAAGCGAAAGCCCAAACTCAGCTTGATTGAGACCTCCCCAGTATCCCTCTATGAACTCTGAGGAATGTTTCCATTAAGAGACCAACACAATTGTATTAAAATGACCTCTCAGATTAAAGCACTCCTTGCCCCTTCTTTAATCTAGCCTTTAATGTCTCTAATCATTATTGTGCCTCTCAACCTCCCAGCCTGAATACGAGTAGCAGAAGTAATAAAGCCTTCCCCAGTGGGCTAGGCCAACACCCTGTGATGGGTTCCACTCTCTTTGTAGGATTATGGATTATAGATTCATTTTTGTGGTCCATTCCTCCCTGGGAACCCTCCTTACTACTTCTCTCTTTCATCTCCTCCTTATTTGGGGAGTATCTAAGTGTCATAATCGAGTTGGCCATGCTGAGAAGTGTGTTTGAAGAAACAGCCAAGGAGCCCCTAATCCCCTAATACACATTTCGTTTTTTTCTGCTGCTGAGTGCCGAGTGTGTGTATACTCTGAGGTGTGTGTGTGTGTGTGTGTGTGTGTGTGTGTGTGTGCGTGTGTGTGTGCGTGTGTGTGTGTGTGTGTATGTGCGTGCACGTGTGCCTGTGCGCACACAACCGTGTGTGTGTGTGTGTGTGTGTGTGTGTGTGTGTGTGTGTGTCAGAATGTCTGGGCCCTGCAAACACACACACACACACACGCACACACACGTGTGCACACACACCTCATCGGCAATGCTGAAGCTGGACTTAATTCCTGTTTAGTTAAGTCTGGTGAGAATCTGCACCCTGGGATTTCCTGCATAATAGCTGGGGGACATTTCTATGCAAGGTTTTCATGAGTGAATTAATGTAAGCGAAAACCCATCAAGACAGATGGGGAACCGTTTTCAAACAAGTGGCCGCTTTCACCAAGGCTTAGCCCAATGACAGGGCCTGCTCCTATTGTACCAGAGGTGGGTGTTTCATTAAGAATGTATGGCCAAAGATCACCAAACACGTAAGCTACTACTGTATGCTTTGAAGTAAATTAAATAGTAAATGACAAGGGACTAATCAGACAGAGGGAAACACCAACTACACATCATAGGCTGAAAATGTCCTTACTGATTCCATGTTAAAAAGATGTGTTCTTATACTGTAACTACAGGAAACATTTTCATACTACATGGTCATATATTTGGTCAGTTTATTGAACCCCTTGGAAACATTTGTTTTGCCACTCCATCTATCTTTAAATCATCCAGAAGAGTCAAGTGTGGTGTCTGCCCGCTCCAGGCCGGCTCCTCTGGCTGTCAGAGAGGGAGGAAGGCATGCGGCTGAGCGACCCAGGGCTGTGACGACCAGACAAAGGACCAGACCCTCTGAGTGAAGATGGCCTCTCCATGCAAGCCTCCATCTCAGAACAGACGGTGGCAGGGCCCCTCCGTGGCCCCCCCACCCCAGCCCAGGCCTGACAGCCCCCCCCCCCCCCTTAGCTGAGCGCTCACGTTCAACCTCTCAAGCCGCACCTGGCCTCTCAGATAGCCTGCTTCCCACATGCTGAAGAAAGGGAAACAGGGTTATTGTGTGGTCTCGTCTTCCCATGCTCTTACCAGAGGAGAGGAGAGAGGAGAGGAGAGGGGCAGGAAAAAGGGCAGGGTGAATTAGCCACTAGACAGTGATGGGTAGAGAATGAGAGAGAGGAAGAAAGCGACTTCCGTGGACTCTTGTGAAAGAAGCAGATAGACAGGCCAGATGTGGAAAGAGTCGAGGGGTGTAGAGGGTGGAAAGGTGTGTGTGTGTGTGTGTGTGTGTTGGGGGGAAGGTGGCTTGGGTACTCCAACCTCCTTCAGTGGCTCTCTCTCGTTGTTGTCCTCCCGCACTCCCTCCCTAGCTAACTTGCTGACTCTCTCTTTTGAGAGACTTTTTCAGACAGAGAGCGGTTCTTTCCCATAGCAACCTCTGAGGTGGGCCCAGGCCTACCGGATCCTCCTTCCCCCCCCCCGCCCCCCCCCCATCCTACCGGCTCGGGATCTGCTCCGGCTGAGCGTTTCTGCTCCAACGGTCCGGGACAAGGGGCACCATTAACTGTGGAGGCTGTGTGGAGGCTGTGTGGAGGGCACGTGGGACAATGGTCCCAACACGCTGTCCCAGCCCTCAGACAAGCCTGGAAACAAATGTTACAGGGCTGGCGCAGAATAGAATCATCCGGCCAGTGTCACTGAATACATTTACCTACCTCAGAGCTCTTTCAGCGCCCCGTTCTTTGTTTTATCCAGGGGGAAGAAGGGAAAGCGTGAATGGAGGGCGGGGAGGGGGCGGAGACCGGGGGGGAGCCGTGTGATGAGAAAAGGAGAGCAAAAAGGAGCTGGGAGGTTTCCACAGAGACGAGCCGAGCCCAGAAAACCCCACAGCGATTTCAGGAGGAGGAGGGGGGGGGTTTCTCTACAATGACGCAAGGGGGTCTGTGTTTATTGTTTTGTTTTGTTTTGTTTCTTTGGGACCTACCGTCTCTCTCTCTCTTTGTCTTTACTCATCTCCTTCCTCTGGCTTTAGACTAATTAGAACCCTTGAGTGCAGAGCAAACTCTGGAGAAGACGTTCCTCTTCAAGCTTCTCAACTAGTTTGGACAAATCATTAAGAGGGCTGGAAAACCCCATTTGGTCAACGAGAGTGATCAGAAAGCTCCTGTGGTAGAGTGGAGGGGTGTTGTTGTGTTTTAAAGTGTTTGTCCAGAGTTTGGACCCTCCACTGATACAACAGTGACAGTGTGGGCCAAACAGACACTGGTCCGAAATGGGTATCAAAGGCAACACATTTACAACCTTGCAGTGCTCTCTTAGAAGATAGAACATCTGTTCTGCTCATAAAAAAAAAAAGAATGGAACATAAACTACAATTCAGCAACACTTGGGGAGTGAAACCGTATGCAAGAGCTGTCTCGATTTGACAATCCATGTCAATTACATAATCACAGCTGTTTTAATGCTGAGGCCCATACATACGTTTCTCCCCCAGACACACCAAGAGATGAATGACATACTCATTGGAAGATTCAAATGAACGTTTGATGATTTTCTCTCAACTTTGTATAAATAAAAACCCATAACCCATTTTTTTTAAAAAGTTGATTAATTTCTCCAAATAAAGTGATGCATGGAGAGACAGAGAGGTCGGGAATACCCCTGAAAAGAAAGAGTGTCACTTTTGAATTTATCTCTACTCACACACCAATGGAAAGTGATTAGTGTCATTTCTCCTGTGAGGCCTTTCTCCCTCTCTAATCTCCCCCCAATCCACTGGGTTTGATTCAGTCATCTTTTCTCTCATATTCTAATCCATTTTGCCTTTGAGTTTTTGTGTCAGTCCGCAGTGAGCCGCCCCTAGCCACAAAGAGCGCGCACTGGGCTATGACATTAAAGGTATTGTTAACCAGTCTTCACCCCAACCCCCCCCCCCCCCCACACACACACACCATATAGGGCTTCTACTCAAGTAAGGGCATGTTTTCATGTTGTTGTCATGGTGATGATTCCCCCCCCCCTTTCTCCACCCCACCCCCACATCAACCTTCCCTTCGTACAGATTCGGGTGACATAAATTCATTCTTTGTGTGTGACACGCTGGCTATCTCCCACCAAGTAGCTTCTTTCACCAACTGTACTTTGAAATATGAACCCAGGAAAGAGAACACTATGTTTCTTTAATAGTGGGTGAGTGTGGGTGAAATATGCTTTATGTTCCACTGCCTCGGGAAAAAGAAGGTCAGAAGTATAACTTAACAGGCCTGTCATAAACCACCAGCACTGTTTCATCAGGCCCTTCAGGAGGAGTCACAGGGCACAGCTGGGGAATGGAGGAGAGTACCACCTCACCACCGCAACCTAATCGTAAAAAAACACCGGTGCACACTCAAAGCACACTCACACATATAAACGTATACCAGTAGAGGCTGGTGGAGGTAGAAATCGGAGGACAGGCTCATTGTAATGCACGCATGCACACGCACACTAACGAGCATGCACGGGCACACACACCCACACACACACACACAGCCTTGGGGCTCGGGGGAGACCTCTACACTGCCGCCACACTGCAATAAAGTTTCTAAAAATCTCACCAGGGAAAAACTCCAGAGTGCAAGATGATGGCCGGGGGTTTGAATGATCTCCTCTCCAGAGCTGAAACGGGGACCAAGTTATATAGACTCTGTTGAAGATTAGCTGCATTTCCAGGGGTGAGTAGAACCCAAACCACCCTGCTACAAGTACCCGTGGTGTCATCAGTGTAGGATTCATACATTAGGGGCCTCATTTTGCCTCAGCAAAATAGTGAGAGAAGTTGCCCATAGTAACCGTAATATTTCAATTAAATTGGATGGGACATACTCCATTGGGAGTGTTGAATATTACAGCTAGTTGTGTTTCAATGGCATGAATACATTATTTTTGCTCAAGCAAAATAGAGACCTGGATGCAGGAATGGTTTACCATATCCAATGCTCCAGATGATTGTGAATATAAAAGTACATTATGATAATGTGTCTTTCTGTCTGTCTCAGACTCCGTCTCCGTCTCGGTATCTGTTTCGTAAAAACAAGGGATACTTACCATACGTTTAGTATAGTCGTATGTCAAAATGAATGCCTATTGTTGCATGTGACACCTCCTTCAAAATGTTGATGCTCGCTAATTAAGTTTGCCTCCAAAATGCTCATTCGGTTTCACTGACGGCAGAAAGCTGCGTCGGAGACAGTAGACACCCCCTCGTCAATCCTGGCCCTGAGTCAACACCATCACACTGGGCAGACAACACCCCCCCCCCACCCCTCTCTGGTGACAATACACAGCAGAGGGGGACTAGGACTCCTGCAGCATCCTGTCCTGACTCAATGGCCATTGTGTCACTTTAGAACAAATTGGGCCATTTTTAACCAGGCTACCTGTGTCTCCCAGCTGACTTTTGGTGGCCCCTGGTTTTGTGTTGTGTTTGGGCTGTGTCTCTTCCCTCTCTACCCCCCCCCCCTTCCATCCTGTCTCAAGTGCGCGGAAGCTGTCCTGGGAACCGGGCGGGCTGCCATGCAGCACGGAGACTTTAAAGACGGCTTCCATGAATTAGCCCTTATTAGCCTGCTGTCTGACACCTCGGCCCGCCTTGCCGCAGCCTGTCAGAGGAACGCACACACACGCGCACTGACACACGCACACACGCACACACACACACAGACACACACGAACACACACACACACACACACACACACACACACACAGACAGTGCCGACAATGGCAGCTCTTAACAAGCAGAGCGCCAGGGAGAGGGCAAGAGGCATGGGAAGAGAGCAATTTGCCAGAGAGTGAGTCTGGCCTCTCAGACATAAAGACACACGAGAGACAGACACACACACACACACACAGACACAGACACAGACACAGTCACACACCCACACACACACAGACACAGACACAGACACAGTCACACGCGCACACACACACACACAGACACACACAGACACACACACACACACACAGACACACACAGACACACACACACACACACACACGCACACACACACACACACACGCACACACACACAGACACACATACACACACACACACACACACAGTCACACACGCACGCACACACACACACACACACACACAGACACACACACACACACACACACGCACGCACACACACACACACACACACACACACACACACGCACACACACACACACACGCACACACACAGACACACACACACACACACTCAAGCCTGAATGCCTCTGCCCTCCCAACAGATTCCTACAGGCAGGGAAGACGAAGCATCAGAGCTGCAGGCCAGCACACGCCAGACAGACAGAGGGATGTCTACTCTCTCACAGACACTGTAACCTCTGACTCAACCAGAACATCCATGTAACCAGCCTCTATCTACACCTTAGAGAGGACTGGGGCTCAGAGTAGCCTATGACCAGCATATCTCTGGGTTTCTATTCATGATTACATTAGTACTGAAGTGTCAAGTGTTGTCGTGTCTCTCAGTGTGTGGAACCTCAGGTTGGGATGGGAGGTCATCAGTGGCCTGATGGATGCTGATGGAATGTGGATCCACAGAGAGAGCCCTGTGATTGTCTGCTCTGGGCTCAGGTTCCTACAGGTCAACATACCTGGGTGTGGCGTGGATATAAATCAGCAGGGCACATTTTGTGTGTGCGTGTGTGTGTGTGTGTTTGTGTGAGAGAGAGAGAGACGTGGGGGAGTTGCTGTGCGTGCGTGGAGCGTGCCGTCTGTCCAGGCAGGAATCCCCCCGAGGCTCGGTTGCGCTCATTACCCAGGGGTCACAGCCCACGCCTGGTCGACTTCCTGCCCGACCTCCTGCAGGAGGAGAGCATGCTGGGAGCGCGGAACACACGCGCTGGGCCACAAACAATCCCACATCCTGTCCTGAGCTTGGGTTGCGGTATGGCATGGCTCCTGTTGGGCTGCTCGCTGCGCTCACTTCCCCCGCTCTCACGCTCCCTCTCTCATTCATGAACCTCGGCTCATTCACCCCGGCCAGGCCGTCCAACCCAGCTCAGACCAGTCAGCCCAGTCAGCCCAGCCCAGGCCCAACACTGGGAACCAACTACTAACACTGCCTTGCTTGTTCATTATCCCCACTACACTGCAGTACCAGCAGCATGACTCACCCTGTCTGCTTCAGTCACACAGAGAGGTTTTTACAAACTGCTACTGTGGCTCTTTTGTTTAGCATTTTCAACTTGTGAATAATTACTGTAATAGATATTTTATGCAGAACCGACAAAGGGTATGTGAATGAAATAAGAAAAATCCCATCAGACAATTCAATAAAACTACAGTAGGTTTCTGCAAAAAAGGTCTGTGAAAGGTCAAATGAGAATTAGGATAGAAACGATACAGTGCAAAAAAAACGTAATCATTCAGTAGCATTATTCAAAGGCACATTATTTAAACCACAATGGTCTCATTTGTTCTGAAGTGAATATAGGGAAGAAACATGTACGTTGTTATTGCTTTTATGAGCTTTTTATGAGTCCTCTGATTGACCCAGACACGCCACAGACAATGTTTGTCTACCAATTATGATTGATTGATGAGTGCCAGGTTGTATCAGCGTTGTAAAAGTGAGAGGTCTTTCCACAGATGACAGTCCCTACCACACGCCTCACAACTGACAGATCCACCGTTGAGAAACATACTGCTATCTCCAGACAGTGGTAGCATCTCATGGAAATATAGCACTGAAATTCCCCAAAAACCTCATCTGAAGCGTCTGTCAGTCATTCTGACAGCTCTCTGTCTTGAGCGGCCAGGCCAGTGGAGACTGATGAAAAGACAGACGCAATGAAGACTGATGCGTTCAATAGCGTCTCAGGACAGCTCATTGAGGACAGATGGGTCCTGTGAGTGTTGGATTGGCCCCTTGCACAAACATTATTGTGTGTGCCACCGCCTTGGCCATTGTTGGGGCCTGCCTCTGAGGCAGAGTGGCCTGCTGACATCCTACCAAATTAGAGCCGAGCAGCAGGGGTGCGCGAGTTCCCCCTCGCTTTCCCTCCTCCGGCCCCCTCGTCTTGACCACTGGCCCCCAAAGGGCCTTTTGTCAGTGGTCAGTGGCAGCTACAATGACCCTCCAGGAGCCCAGGGGCCCCCCCCTCACTGCGGGGTGCCAGGCAGGGGGGGGGCACGGCCTGGTTTGGAGCCTGCTCTTGGGGTTGTTGACACTGGGGAGTGACATGGCCTCTCTGGGTCAATGATGGTAGTCTCTGGGCCCATGGTCCCCTGTGGAGAGCAGAGGGATCAGCTCATATTCAGACAGGCTAACTAGGACCAGGCTGAACAGAGATGACTAAGGGAGACCCGGTGGGTCATCCGGGCCAGACTCCAGCTGCCAGCCCAGAGTTGTTAGTGTGAAAGGAACCCTGCTCATTGAGACCACATTTCGGACTGGAGATTGGTGTGAAAAGTCCCAATTAGGTGGAATTACATATCAACCCCTGGTCCCAATTGAACATATTGATCAAATTCAATTGTATTCATCACATTCATCATATTGAAAAAGACATCAAGGAACCTCTAATGAACTCTACAGGCCAAGCGTTACTAACAGCAGCAGAAAAAACCCAAATGGTGACGTTCCCCCACATAGCAAAACTCCCAGGGCTTCCTCCCCTGCAACGGCAAGTATCATCTCGTCTATCTAATCTAATCTCCTCACCTCATCCATAGTGTAATGGATGATCTGTGAACGGCTGGGCTAGGGAGGGCTTGGCTGACTGATAAGAGTGAGACAAGGGGCAGGTTGCGCCTTGCCCCTTAGCTGCTAAATCACTCCTGCTCCCATCCATCCTTCCATACGACACGGTTAAGACTGGCCACAAACATGGGGAGGAAGCCCCTGTCGAGATATGGCTCTTATCAAGCCTGGCTAGACCCGCCTGTCCCCATCCATCCATCAGCTGCCTAGCCACCTGGAAGACTGAGTGCTCCAGTGTTTACCTCAGCTAAACTCTGGTGGTCACGGCAAACTCTAATCAATCATTAATGTAACAAAAGTACATTCATGAAAAGTATGATTTATAGTTTGATTAGTTTAGTTAAATATTGTTTTATCCTCCTTCGATCCAACACTATCTGTCCTATTTCCTCATAAATTACAGATCAAGAGAAAAAGGCGTTAAATGTGTCTGTGGACATGTATCATCTGTGGAAGCCAAGTCAAACCTGGGGTCTGTTTCTCACACCACAAACCCAGAGGTGGCGAAAGCGTTGGATCCCAGGAGACATGGCTCTTTCTTCTCCCTCTCACCCCCCCCCTCTCTTCTCCCTCTCACCCCCCTCTCCTCTCCCTCTCATACCCCATCTCCTCTCCCCCCCTTTGTTTGTTTTGCTTGCATTAGTACCTCAGAGGGGGCGAATTATGGATCAGCCGAGGAACATCCATCTCCATCTCCCCTTGGCCTCTCGCTTGCGCTAAAATAAGTGGCCAATTAACGCAAAGCGAACGTGTGTGGTTGTTCTGATCTGACTGTAGATTAATGACCAGGCAACCGCTTTCCCCCCCCAGGCCCATTTATCAGGCCTGGCAAACTAGGTCACCTTATGATTAAACGTCTGGCTGCCGACGGTAACCAGCAATACTGTGGCTTCCAATCGGATTTAATTGCTCCTCTTGGTTGTGTGTGAGCGAAGAGAAAGGTCTCTCTCCATTGGCAGGTCCTATTAGCCTGTAAGGCGCCAGCCCAGTATAGAGGCGACGTCCGAGTCTCACACATCCTGTAACGCTGCCCAGAGACCCTAGCTGGCAGTTCCGCTTCATTAGAGGAGACGTACTGAGTTACAGAGGGGGGCTCTACCTCAGGCTTCGCTGCGATGTCGGCCATTTTGTGTCACAAGTGGCACGCTAGAAAGAGTTGCTGCTGGTGTCTGGGTGGGAACGAGGTGGACCGGGCTAATTAGAGTAACGAATGAACAGGTTTCATGGCGATCTACTGTGGTGTGTGTTTGTGGAACGCTTCTGCCGAATGCATTTTGAGCACATGATGCTCTTTGACTGAGAGACAATGGTGGGACATGCAGAAGGACATCCTGTCCTTTCAACAAACTAGATTTACGCTAATTAACTGAATCAAAGTGGAAGCGCTTCAGAAAACTGACCCTTGACCATCCAGACAATATGGTTTCACACAGATATTATAGATTTAAGATATATACTATATCATAGATTTAAGATGAT
The DNA here is from genome assembly GCF_963989245.1 of Nansenia antarctica. Lineage (NCBI taxonomy): Eukaryota > Metazoa > Chordata > Actinopteri > Argentiniformes > Microstomatidae > Nansenia > Nansenia antarctica. The sequence goes on along the minus strand of NC_137674.1, from coordinate 94,699,426 downwards.
AGAAGATCAGGCCATATATTTAAGATGCTACCTAGATGGTTAAGACAAGAAACTCAAACCCACCTTTAAAATGTACAGATACACTCAACTTAATTGAACTGAATACAACTGTTTGATACTTTTTTATACAATACTTTTTAAGCTATAAGAATTTCAATTGGCACAGGTGGTGTTATTATTGGAAAATGACTTAAAATGTCGATATTTCATTCTGTTTTAGGAAGGCATTGCAGTGCATTAAAATTGGTATCTATATCTTATTTAGGAAATAGGACATAATCACTAAGCATGCCACTTCTGTCATATATTCTTATTATACCTGGTTTGGAACTGGACCCCAGTAAGATGCCAAATAGCTCCATTTTAGAGCATTAGGTGTCTATGACATTCTGTGCCTGCCTGCCTGCCTGCCTGTGTGCTTTATCTCTCCAGGCAGCTCCATTGATTAGCATTAGTTTTGCTGAAATGTGATTAGTATGTGTAAGTTAGTGCAGGACACTTGATGAAATTACTGCCGCAACGGAGCAGTTGACAGCTCAAATAGAATTAGCGTCTGGAGCTGCTCTCTTAGGGAGGAGAGGCTAAGGACATTAGTGGCCAAGTTTAACCGATCGGGGCCTGAGAGTTTATCAGCTGTAATTGAGTTCTGTGTCAACACGCTGTGCATGTCTGGAGTGTGTGTGTGTGTGTGTGTGTGTGTGTGTGTGTGTCTGGAGCATGCTGTGCATGTCTGTGGTGTGTGTTTGTGTGTGTGTGTGTGTGTGTGTGTGTGTGTATATATGTGTGTGTGTGTGTGTGTGTGTGTGTGTGCGTGTGTGTGTGTGTGTGTGTGTGTGTGTGTGTGTGTGTGTGTGTGTGTGTGTGTGTGTGTGTGTACTGACGAAACGCTTCACCTGGCAAGCCGCCCTGCATTTAATCAGGACACCTGTAGACTACAACAGAGCCTCTGTATTTGGACAAGTATAATGACAGACTTCTGGGATTTGCGGTGGGTATGTTTCTAACATACTGTGTCATACAGTATCGCTCAGAGGAATAAACATGTTTAGAAGGTTACAGTAAGACCATATTTAGGTGTTAGAGCTATATATATATATTTTAGTGGATACAAATGGACATATAGTATGAGTAGTAATCACTCAGTATCAGTGGTTGATAGTAGCAGTTTTGCATCTGGGTGCACACTGTCCACACAGAGTAAGAGAGCAGGGAGGAGGAGAGGAGGAGAGGAGGAGAGGAGGTGTGGGGGGTATCGATGGCATTTCAAAGGCAGTGGAGCACTGTGGCCAGTCTGACCTCGACCTGCCCTTCTATTCAGCGCCAGGCCTTTGAGAGGCAGCTGGACAAAGCCACCCGGGCCCAGACCATCCTCTGAGCTGATTACAGACTGGACCTGCCACGGAGAGAAGACCACTATGTGGCCCCCGCTACGCCCCGATGCCCCCAGGACTACCCCCCTCACCCCGGGCCACCGGGGGGACACCAGGGGCCAAGGTCAGCGACCAAGGTGGACCTCTGACCCCATGCCATGTTTGGACACGTCCAGACACAAAGCAGCGCTGGCCTTAATCCCGCAGATTAGAATATGGAGGTCGGGGCAGGACGGGGGCGGGGGGAAGAGGGCATAGGGCTCCGGACCCTCTGTGGCGTTTGTGGAGGAGGGCGGTGGGAGGGGGGTTAGGTCGTAAGAGCGGGGTTGGCATGGAGATCTGGTCAGAGAATGGCCATCGGGCCGGTCGGACTGGCCTTCTTTGTTGAGGGGTGGTATTGGGTGTTGGTATTGGGGGGGGGGTGGCGGAGAGGGTGTGAGGTATTACAGCAGGGATGATCCCATATTACCAGCCCTCTCCTTTCACAGCTCTTTCAGGTTGGGCTTAGTTGTGTTGCTTTGGTCTGATCCTACTGCCTATGTCTTCACCACGAAGCTGTAAGGGCACTTTGATGTCCTGATACACCGGTTAACAAGCTAGGCTGGGTGCAACCCAAAGATACAGTACACATTGGTCTACGAAAAACGGATGTAACCAAATCCTTAAAATGTAAAAAAAGAGAATCAAAAAGCTCAAAATAAGTCCATCTTGATACATACGTTATTTTGTTTCATACGTGTTTTGTTTTCATACAGCATAACAATTGAATGTACTCACACAGACCTCCCTTTTGAGGTGTGCAGAAATTAAATTCAACATTCAATTGGCAAGTTGCGCAATACTATTGGCGACCGTAGTTTCATATTTCATATCAGCATTCTTTGCACATCCATACAGGTAACACACGCATACAGGTAACACACGCATACAGGTAACACACGCATACAAGTAACTTACGTATTAGATTCACGTTTTATAGGCAAATGCAGTTCCACTATTCATCCTCAATTCAACACAAATGGAAATATAGATTCATACCTGACCTTTTACGCAAAGTGACCTCAATACAATACAAGCTCAATACATGCCCATCAGTGATGCAGATAGGATGCTGCCTCACCTGGTGCTTTTTCATTGCAGTTTTATTTTTGTAACAGGCACACTCTTATTGGCCGCATTTCATCCAGTTTCTGAGGGTTTGCTGAGCTTGTCGCTGCCTCTCCCTGTATTTGCAGCGGAGCTCCACAAACCTGGCGATTTTGACTACAGAAAAATATTGGAATCATACAGAAATTACATTTATTGGCAAGGCTACCCCCCTCAAAACGCAATTTCCCATTTTTCCCCGATTTTGAGATGAGTTGCTCTTTTGCCTCCTAAACATGTTTTCTTTCATATTAGTGACAATACAACGTCGACAAAAACACATTTGGTTGTTTATTTTACTTGATTGTGGTGCATGCGTCCGTAAAATCCTCATAAATTCGCCAAAAGTTAGTAGTTTACGCACAGCGTTACCGACACGGCTGCTGTCTGAAATACATCAAGCCTGGCCTTGTTTGAAAGATGTGTTTCTTGTGCTCAAAATGGCCGCTTCCAAAATTTACAACGCCCCTTGTATCAGCAACCAATCACTAAAATAGATAGGTTGCATTCTTTTAAAATACGCGATTCTATTGGTTGATGCGAAAATTCTCGAATGTGATTGGTTGTCGTGTCCCATGTGACGCGGAAGGCGGAACTAGCCTCTCCACTCAGCCGTTTAACATTGGCGACCTACTGAACTTTAGGCTCACTTTTGGGACACTTCCTATGTAGCCAGGGGAACAGAAAAAGACACACACCATCAGTGGGATGCCAGCTTTCAGCCAAAAGTGATTTCAGATCTCTAGCCCAATGTATCACCAAACAGCACTCAATTTAGTCACTCACTACCCCTCCCCACTCAGCCGTTTAACATTGGCGACCTCCTGAACTTTAGGCTCACCTTTGGGACACTTCCTATGTAGCCAGGGGAACAGAAAAAGACACACACCATCAGTGGGATGCCAGCTTTCAGCCAAAAGTGATTTCAAGTCTCTAGCCCATTGTATGGCCTCCTGTGGCCAGAATTCATAACTCCCCTCCTGAGTGGTCTGGTTTTCACAAATGTCGAACATCTTCGGTCGCGCCTAGCAGAAAAAACTCGACAGAGTACGGGTGCCAAGCCCCTTACGAATGACCTCGTAGAAAACGGTGCGTCTCTGCGCCTCGGAACGGCCGCGCTGACCGAAAGGCATTTAAAAATAACTCAAATTCAGGCTTCTCGGCCTAGGCACTTCAGGTCAAAGTACCGCTGCGTCGCAACCGTACGAGCCACAGACGCCGTTCTAATATTTCCTGAATCGGCTCGGGCCCGCCGAACACATATCCGAGCCCCGACTCGGTTGCGGCGCCAGTACCAGGTTCTGTCCCTCTCTCACACACAGGAGAGGCAGATGTGCTCACACACCAGTACCAGGTTCTGTAACTAGGCTTGACACAAGTGTGTGTGTGTGTGTGTGTGTGTGTGTGTGTGTGTGTGTGTGTGTGTGTGTGTGTGTGTGTGTGTGTGTGTGTGTGTGTGTGTGTGTGTGTGTGTGTGTGGCTGGCTGGCTGGCTGTAGTTCTGTGTGCTGATTACATGGTGGTGCCAGAGGTTTGTGAGAGAGGGAGACACTTTCTATTCCATAACAGCCACTATTTGTAGCCTGTGTGCATTTCTGTTCAGTTTATGTTATTCAGTTATCAGTCAGGTGTTTAGGATGTTTATTGCTAATGGTTTGATTAGGTTTTGTGTTTGTGAATAGCAGTTTCAAATAAAAATGTTTCATATTTCACAATACAAAACTTTAAGTCTGTTTTCCCGAAAATGGGTTTTTATGTGTTTGTCCTATTGAGTTGCCCATTTTCCTTGCACCAAAACAGACCAAACTTTCCACATTTCTTCCTATCCATATTCTGCTTCTCTATACACAAGAGTTTGATGATATATCATTCATAGCCCTGTTTATAGTACATTTTATACCAAAACCATGGCGAAAATAGATTTTTTTATGACTATGGACAGTATTTCCTGATGTATGGGCTGATACGAGGACATAGACACAATCTTTTGTGTATGAAGTTTGTTTTCTTATGTGTCAACATAAATAAAAAAAAATAAATAAAAATTTGACACATATGATGGTGTGAGTGATCCTGGAGATTTGGGTCCAATTAGCATCTAATTTGCATAATAAACATAAACAATAATACAATTCAGAAAACTTGCAATACATTTTTTCATAGTTTTTATGTACATAACAAACTGGGAATGTGTTCATAGTGATATCTATTTTCTTTCTTTTTTTGCCTATTGGCAAAGTCTAGGGGGGGGTAGCCTCCCCTTAACACAGATAAGTGGATGTTTTAAATGTTATTTACTTTTCATAACTTTTTCATTGGAGTATGACAGGCTCTGCCTCCCCTGAGAGAGGTGGATTTACTTCTACCCTTGCCTTGTCTTCCAGGGCTGCACTGTATCACTGTAGAAGGACGCTGTAGGTTCCTATGAGGCCCTCAGCAGCTGTCCTGTCCCAATTTGGACTATATTGACCTCCGGCCCAGACTAACCCCACACCTCCCTCTGGCCTGGGGGGGCTAGTGGGGGGATGGTGTGTGTGAGGGGGGGGGGGGGGCAGTTACTAGTGTCTATGGCCAGTGGTCCATGCGTTTCACTCCAATTCTCTTCAGCGTGTACGGCCGGAGGGTGTGTGTGTGTATGTGTGAGGTGGGGGCGCTGGAATGGCTGGGGTATTGCTCTGACGCTTCTGTGTGTTCTCATTCAGCACAGGGGTCGTGTGTCAGGGGTCAGGGGGTCGGTGGGGGCGGGGGGAGGGTGGTGGGGGGGGGGGGGGGTGAAGGGTGGATTTAGGGATGGGGGAGGCATACAGCCCCAGGCAGGTAGACTCTCTTAATTGGTCCCTGGAGACCACAGGGAGAATTGTTTGCCCATTAGTGTGTGTGTGTGTGTGTGTGTGTGTGTGTGTGCGTGCGTGCGTGCGTGCGTGCGTGCGTGCGTGCGTGCGTGCGTGCTTGCGTGCGTGCGTGTGTGTGTGTGTGCGTGTGTGTGTAGTGTACAGGTGTGTGTGTGTGTATGTGTGTGTGTGTGTGTGTGAGTGTGTGTGTGTGTGTGTGTGTGTGTGTGTACAGGTGTGTGTGTGTGTATGTGTGTGTGTTGGGGGGGTTATCTTGATAGAGGTGGAGCAGACGAGGGTACGAGTATGGATGAGTGTGTTGGGGGGGCAGGTTGAGTAGTCAAGAGGTCACAAGAGGTCAACATTTCACAGGGGAAATGAGGCCTGCAGGTAAACGTTTTTCTACTCTGTCTCTGTCTCTAACTTGACACAGCACCCAGGGTCAGGATCTGTGAAACTAGTGGAAATGTTGACTTGAGACAGCAAGTCTGGGTCAGAATGTGTCCAGCATGGACGTGTGTGTGTGTGGGAGTGTGTGTTAAAAAGAGATATAGAAAAAAGGGTTAGGGTTAGGGTTAAAATTACAGATTGATCAGATTAAATCATATAAAATATCAAGGTGTTTGTGACACAGTCTGATCATTTGGTCCGCATGTCGGCAACCAATCAAAATGTTCAGACTTTTCTTTTGAAACACGGACGGAACTACGTTTCAACGTTGTTGAGAATCACGACACAAACTTGCTAGTCAAGTCAGAATGCTGCAACGAAATGGATTCGATGAGTAATCCCCACTGCTACCTAGTTAACTATAATTGTTAGCAGGCTCACAAAACAAGCTGTGTTAATTGACTAGCGATGTGTCATTGATTTTCAACAACACGGAAATGTATTCACATTTTTTCGAAAGAAAAGTCTGATCATTACATGGGGTCCCGACATGAAGACCGAAGCATTAGAATGTGTCAAATGGTGCTGTCACATTTGTGTTACACATTTGAGTTTGTGTGATAGTTACACTGTGCCTATAACACACAGAACAAATTCAACTGATACAAAGAAAAGACAGCATTATTTGATTGTGTGTGTGTGTGTGTGTGTGTGTGTGTGTGTGTGTATGTGTGTATGTGTGTGTGTGTGTGTGTGTGTGTGTGTGCACGTGTGAGTGAGCGTGTTTGTGAATGCGTGTATGCGTGTCAGATGAAAGGCAGAAAGTGTGTGTTTTCGATGTTTAAATCTCCACCTCTTGCGAGCTGTGGGCAGTGTGCTGAAAGAGAACGTGCTGTAGCTCTCTGGAAAGAGGATCGGCCTGTTTGCACAGAGACAGTCAGCCCTGCACCCTGGGACCACATCATCAACCTATTAAAGCCCTGCGATTATTTACCTTCCTCCTTTTAAGGGAAGACGGCGTCTAGCAGATAAAGGGCTGCCTCTCGCCCTGCGAGTGTCTGTTTGCCTTAAGGCTGGAGAGCCAGGGAGACTGACTACAGTTGCTCTATATTGTCAGAGCAAACATTCCTGAGCACCAGATCACAGTGATGGTGGAGCCACACACACTTTGGCAATGCATGCATGCGTGCACACACACATATACACACACGCACACGCACATGCACACATACACACACGCACATGCACACACACACGCACACACACACGCACACGCACACACACATATACACACACACGCACATGCACACGCACACGCACATGCACATGCACACGCACACACACACACATGCACATGCACACACACACACACATGCACATGCACACACACACACACACACACACACCATCTCCCTTATTTCAAAGGGCATGGAAGGGGTCATCCACCAGACCTGGACAATAGGGACAAAGACGACGTTCTCCGGCATCTGTCAAAGCCAACAGGCAGCAGTGTAACAGCCTGGGTCCAGGACGCTGACTCAATATTTGAGGAAGGTCAGGGATGCCCTGGCCATAGAGGGGGCGTGTGGAGGCCGGAGACGGAGGGCAGGAGGGCAGGCAGGGGGGGCCTCTCAGAGTGGAGCACGGGCCTGGTGTCTGGCCTGACAGGCAGGTGAACAAACAGGCCAGGAAGAGAGGGAGGGAAACAAATGGACAAGAGAGATGGGGTAGGGAAAACAAGAGAGAGGGGAAGAGGGGAAACAGAAATGAGAAGAGAGGAAGAGAGACAGAGGAAACAAATGGACAAGAGAGATGGGGTAGGGAAAACGAGAGAGAGGGGAAGAGGTGAGCGGGGCCTGTATTGAATGTGTCATCCAGCATTCACATGCACTCTTGCACTCTCACATGAGTACAGGGCAGAGGAGAATCATGTGTTTCTCTATGGAGGATATGAACTATGGGATTAATCAGCTCCTCTGTGATATTCATGTGTACACATGACTCACAAGTCAGGGTCCCGCCTGAGAACCGTCTATTTGAGGACGGTATCTCTCTTTCCCTCTCTTTCTCTTTCTCTCTCTCTCTCTCTCTCTCTCTCTCTCTCTCTCTCTCTCTCTCTCTCTCTCTCTTTATTTCTCTCTCTCTCACTGCAGTTTTCAATTAAATTATCATTTGACTGCGAAATACATTCCAAAACAACACAGTAAATTGGAAGTGTTACTCCACTTTCGCTGTCACAGTTCATTCAACGCTGTAACATTTAGTGTGAGCTCAACTACAGAGCAACAGACAAGAGCCTGTATTTCACAGTAAATGATGTTTATTTCTTAACATCACACTCCAAACCCAGAAAAAGTATGTATCTACTTAACCTACCATGTTAGAGGGGGCAGATTGTTAACTAAATCCAAAATGTCTAGTTCTGTCCACCTCAAAAAGAGAGGTTGCAAGTGGAAAATTCTCAATTCTCAATACAAAAGTGTCATGGTTCAGAGTGACTTCATCTTGTTCTGGAAAGAAAAAACATGCCATGCTATCAATGACAATCGATTCCTTCACAGTCCCCGCCCCCAAAGCTCAAACAGTCCATTTTGGAAATGCAAATCCAATTAATGTATCAGCTCCATCTAAATAAGCTCCACGTTTCCTGAAGGACACAAAGCCTATCTGGCGTTGATCAACTTTACCAGCCGAGCTGTTGTTTCTTCTCTGCTTTAACCCAACGCTGCTACGCTACGGACATTGGCCATAGAAACCTGCAGCTTGCCGACGTAGCCTCGCCATTCACGCTGAGGCCCTCTCCCTGTTTGCGTTTGGTTTTAGCGCCAGCTAAGATACCATTCTAACCAGTCAAGTAATGTCACCAGACCTTTCTTGGTTTGGCCACACTATACCACTTACACAGTTGAAAGCGGACCCTCAGTAGCCCCCGTCCCAGGACAAGTGCTGGCCCCCTGTCAGAACAACTCTTCTGAGGGGGGGGGGGGGGTGAGGGTGAGGGGCGGTGGGTGATGATCAGCACTGTGGACAGATACACTTTCATCCTGGCAACCAAGCCAGGGTCCTGGCAACCCATCTCCCCCAACCACCACTGTTTACCTAAAGGATGAGCCAGCCTGAGCTCAGACCTCACCTGCTAGCCCCTGGGTTGCCATGAATGCTCACATAATCCCTCTAAGTCCATGCAAACCCACTACCCCTAAAGCTAAAGGCAGGGGTTTTCCCTCCCTCTCAGTCATCCCTTAAGAAACAGTTTGTGTGGTGATCTGTTTTCCATAGCAACTCCTTATCTCCACATGAAAGTCGCCCCCCCCCCCCCCCCCCCCACACACACACACACACAGACACAGACACAAACACAGACACACACACACACACACACACACACACACACACCACCCCGCCTGCACTTCTATCCCGCTGTTCAATGTGTTTCATTGGTCTGTTTACACCCTGTCTTGGTCGATGTGTGGCCCTGTTAATTGAATTCTAACGGTAAGTGTTGGCTTCCCTTTAGAGTGAGAGTGAAACAGGGCTGTTTTGTGAGTTGGGCAACCCTGTGCGTGAGTGGACAACAACCGTCTGGGGGGGATTAGTGTAGAAATATAGTTTTTCCGTGGGGAATCCATTAAACGGCCCAATTTCCCCCACAAAGGGCTAATTAGTTTATGACGCTCCCCGCCATGAAACGGTGAGGTCATTTTATGGATTTTTCTTTTGGCCGCCCGTAGGAATGAATGGTGAGAAAAAATAGTGGCAAGCTGCTGCCCTGCCACCTCTGCGTTATCAGTGCCTAACACACTCACCCACACATCCACACACCCACACACACACACCCACACCCACACACACAGATACAGAACACCTCAGGATTCAACACAGGGTCTATACTGTCAATATCAGTTGCAATTTCAGTACTAAGTACTTCTAAGCGTAATTTATGGCTCACCATGAATCAAAGGACAGGGGGTGTGGGGTGGGATTAGCCAGTGTGTGTGTGTGTGTGTGTGTGTGTGTGTGTGTGTGTTGTGTGTGTGTGTGTGTGTGGGGGGGGGGTTCGCTGACCTCTGTGACTTGGCTAAAATCCCCATGGGCCTAATTCAGCATTGGAATGGACCCCACAGCGCAATGGGAAGATGCCTCCGACATAATGAGCACAATAGCCAATTGTGACATCTTTTCTCCCCTCTGCAGAAAGCACTGGGCCTGGGGGACAGTAAAGGGTTTGTTGGTGGAAATGGTGAATGAAGCCTGTTGCTTCCACAACCCTCTCTGATAACACAGTGACTTACAGTGTCTTACAATGTCACTTTGCCTCGAAGGGTACAATGGAATTGATTCATATACACTGTATTTATTTTTCACATTGAGTACTGTGACTTGATCGCTGAAATTCAATTTCATACGCTGTGTAGTTACTTTGCCATGAATCAGTAAGACAGCTAAAACATTGTGTCTTTGCGCAAGCTTTTCAAATATGGTACTCTTTGCTAGAAAAATGTCATTAGAAAAGTATATATTCATTGCTTTGATTCACATTATGCACATGGCACTCAGTCTCGCTATAATATCTTACTGATGTTAACAATAACTGAAGTTAAGTATTTAACATCTTACGTTTTTCATGCCTTCAATGGACACTTTGATGGAGAGGACAATTCGCTCAATAACAAAAGGGGAATATTTTTGAGTTGTTGTACACTGTCATTGAATCACATCTTCCTCAATCTCCCGTCCGTTGAAGGGCCAGTGTGAGTGTGGGGTTCCCAGTCCAGCGTCTCTCCCACCCTGTCCCACTGCCTCTTTATCAACTCCTCCACAACAGGACAGAGGCAGAGAGGAAACAAAGCCTGCCTGCCCAACAAGCCTGCAAACAAACGTTAACACGGCCCTAACTGCCAAAACCCGCCCGACCTCACAATTTATTTCCCTTTCCCAAGGCTTATTCATGATGGTGCTGTCCACATACCTACCCTCCACTATACACCCTCACCCCAGCCCCCTGTCCCGCCAAAAGGCAGGGGAGGGTTGTGGGGGAGGGGGGGGGGGTGTTGTTGCTGGTGGTGGTGGTGGTGGTGAGAGGGGGATTAAAAGCAGAAAAAGACGACTCTTTTGGGAAGAGTAGAAATGAAGCTTTGTGACCGTCAGCTGCAGTGGCACATTTGACAGGTCTTTACCAGTCTTCGGCGGCCTTTGTGTCAGCAGTATAATGGGGAAAAACACAAACTGAGCCACTGTGCCGTTGTGGGCCCGGCTATTAGTCAACGTGACGGCCTTTGGAGATGCTAATGGCCGTATAGTGTGTCCCCCCCGCCTCCTCTGAACATGGTTATCTGATAGCACAAAAGCATTCTGCTGGAGGTTGACTTTCCCCCCTCCTTCTTTTCAGACCCTGTACAGAGTCATTAGGTTAAAGCCTTCTTTTTCTTTATCCGTTTTTTGGAGCTACAAACAGGGAATATAATAGCAGCCCTGAATATGAAAACAGCCAGTTAACGCCAGGCATATGTATGTGTATGTGTATGTCTGTGTGTGTGCTTGCACCCCCTCAGGTGCTGGCAGCAAGCAAGAAGGCAGGCGGCAGCCCCTCTCCCCCCCCCCCCTCACCCCTGTGCCCCCTGGCGAGGTAGAGACGCAGTAACAACCAGACCCCTGTGAAAGAGGAGAGGATGCCCAGGAGTGGAGGACCTCTAGCCCCTGTGTTATTAATCAGTCAGCCCTCTGCCTTCTGCCTCCCCACATCGCCTCGGGGGTCTGCTGCGTCCTCACCCGGGGGTGGAGATGAGCCTAGAGAGACCTGGACATGGAGGCTGTTAGCGGTTAGTCCAGACCAGGAGCAGTGGTCTCTACACAACTACAGAACACAGGTCACTATTACGGTAGTCGGAGAAAAAAAAAAAACACTAAACACCACTCTTGGAAGAGCAGAGATGGATACTAATATGTGTGGAGGAAGAATCACATTAGCACATTTCCACACCAACCAACTCAACAAACCTGCTTACCTGCCCTCAAACTAACATGGATTCATTGTCACAGGGAAACAATGAGCTAACCAGTAACCAGGCTGGCTTTGGCATACAAGAGGTCAGTTTGTCTGTCTGTCATGCCTCAGTCACTTAACCATTTCTTCCAACAAATGTTTATTTTTGACAGGTTTTACTTATATTCTCTTATATATTCTATATAAGTCTAAGGACTTAAACATGTATCGACATATGGGGACACATACATGTCTGTAAAAGCAAACACACAAACAGTATAATGCTTAAGTGATAACAGAGATGACATCTAGTGAAAAGGAACACACACACACTTCACGGAAAATGCCATTTTTTATTAACGTCAACTTTTTTTCTTTTTAAACACAATCGAATTTAATAAATAAATCTGATGGGGTACACCATGCAAACATTACATTCTACAACATAAGAGAAAAATATGTTTAACCAACCAATGGATATACTGTTACAAGCATGACACTCTTATATTCGTCCATAAGTGACAACAGATCCATGATTTTTATTAACTTTACATGTACACAACATACGCTTTATAGACCCATATACACATGAATGACCAGGGCTAGCCCCTCAAAGCTTCAGTCTGTTTTCTGATACCTTTTAGAGCTAGGAGCAGAGGAAAAGGGAGTGAAGAGAGAGAGTGTCTGACAGAGACAGGGGGAAAAGACAGATAGAGGGAGAGAGAGAGACAAGAGGAGGACGCAGGAAAAAAGGAGACAGAGAGAGAGGGAGAAGTAGATAGAGGGAGAGAGAGAAACATTTGGCCATAGACAGAGACCAGTAGATCACAGCGAGTCAGACAGCGTGAGTTACCGAGAGGCAGGAGTGTGGAGAGATAGAGCAGAGGAGCAGAGAAACGGGGGGGGTCAGGAGAGGGAGAAGAGCGAAGAAAATCAAGAGGGAGAGGGAGAGTGGATAAGTCCAGTTATACCAAAAGGCATGTGCTGTGAACCCCCGCCCCCCCCCTGAAAATAGCCCACCCTGGTACAACACTGAACACTGAGGTCATCTGATCCTCCTCCATACCATGATTGGACCATTATGGTTCCACAGCAAGGTTGAACTAGATTCTAGTCCAATAGAATCCAAAGCTGGTTCTGCCTAGATCCCTGGTAATGTGGAGGTGGTATATCCCCCCTGAAATGAAATGCTGTCATATACAGTACACTCCTGTGATGAGGCGCACACACAAATGCACGCACAGACACCGGGCATGTCAGAGGGCCCCATAAAACTCTACAGTAAATATCTATGGCAGTCATGAATGTCAAATCAAACCTGCTGCAACAAAATAAGAAATTCAATCTACAAAAATCTTCTTTTTAACACCTAGTGTGTGAAACAGTTGATCCATTGTTAATATAATTGTGAGATTTGGGGGGGGGGGGGTAAAGGTTAAATGTTGGGGTTAAGTGGCACGTATATACAGTCTCAGGTTAAGTGATGTTAGCAGTATTACCGCTGGTACTAAACCCGCTTCTGATAAGATGCATGTGTAGAGTTGGGGATGGAGCTAGCTTGGTGGGCTAACGAAAGTGCATGGATTCCTAAGTGGGGTGAATGTTACAGGTACGATGAGTGCTAATGATGGGAGAACGGCTAATGTTAATATTCCTTATGCAGCGAGGGAGGTGACAAAGCTTTTCTATCACATACCCAGTTGTCCCACAAGAGGTTGTGTGAGCGAAGCACACGCTCACTTGCATTCACGCGCAAAAGCAGTGAAGGAGCAGCTTTAAACACATTCCCAATCAAAGGAAAGGAAATGGGAGAGAGAGAAAACCTGTACAACATCCTCATTTATTAGAAACGAGGGAACAAGGGAGAGAGAGGGAGGGAGGTATGTAAGCTCCTCTTGTCTTTTTTTGTATATTTTATTATTATTACTCATCCTCTTCCGTGGCAAAAAAAAAAGAACAGAGCGAAAAAAAGAAAAGAAAAGGCGAGACAAGTTGTTGAATTCCTGTGAGCGGAGGAGACGTCTGGTGAACACATCCAGGGGCTTTTAAACACTAGAGGAGGCAGGGGGCTGTGACAGGCAGCCCACTGAGCTGTGGGGAAGTGCTCCTCTCTCCGCCACGCTGATAAACTGGCCTGTTCAGCAAACGGCTTCACCCCCCCCCTCCTCTCCAGAGGACCCCGCTCCTCTCCACCAGGTTGTTTTCACAAAAGTCTGCTACTTGCTTCTTCTCTCCTTCCTCCCTCTAGTGTGTATGTGTGTGTGTTTGGGGAGGGGGGCGGGGGTGAGGTAAGCTAAGCCATGGACGTTAAAATCAGATGTGTATGTGTGGGGGGGGGGGGCGAGGGGGGCGGGGCAGTCATTTACAGAGGGGGGTGAATCAGTCGTCTTTGATCAGTGCATCGTTGTCTGTGATCCGCAGGTTTGCTTCTGATGGTTCTACAAAAGAGAATTTAAAAATATGGCTCAGTTCATGTATTCACGTACTGGTCACATGATTCACAATTAAACGCTCCCTGCAAGTAAGGAACTATGAACTCAAGGACACTAGGACGGGACATTTCTATGGCAGCAAATACCTGGTGTTCTATTTCTCCTTGTGAAGAGCTTCTATGAAGGCTTCAAGTTTCTCCTGGATCTCACGCACTTTCTCTGCAGAAGAAGAGAGACAAAGAGAGGGGGTTAGGCAGGTCTTTGCACCTGGAAAACAAAAACATTTCACGCACTGCAATATACAGTATTATACATGTAATATACAGTATTATACATGTAATATACAGTATTATACATGTAATACGGGTTGATGATAACAAGCTTATGATTGGCGTAGGAAGCCGTGATAATAATACCAATAATGTCACGGGTTAAGTCACATAT
>NC_137674.1:94522331-94672331 GCF_963989245.1 Nansenia antarctica | reverse complement strand
GATCAGTATTTCAAAAAAATCTGAATAAATAAAAAAAGAAAACACAGAAATGGTGTGTTTGTCTGGGATTGGGGTCCCTCACCAGGACAGGGTCCACCTCCACCCCTCGGCCCTCCAGGTTCTTGCGGACGGTAGTGACCTCGTCGTTGGCCAGGTAGGCCGTGTGGTCCTCGTGGAGCTTCAGCAGACGCTCCAGCTCGTTTTTGGTTTCGTTGCGGGTATGCTGCCGTGATGAAGAGAGAGATGAGCGGCTGATGAATGACTGATAAGCATTATGCTTTAGAAAGTCCGTTAGATTCATTCAAATCAATTAAAAGCTAAGAATTGAAACCTAGAGAGATGAACCAAGGAGGTATGGTTCATGCAATCAGCACCCTTTTCTCATAATCTACGGGAATTCACACCTTTGATGTGGAGACTACCGTTTCATTGTTAACTTGTAAAGTGCCCTATTACTCCCTCACTCATTGGTTAAGCACCACTTTGGGTTCCTTGTCTAGAAATGCTCAAATATTGCTACTCACCTAAATTTGAAGGTGATTCAAAGATTTTGAAATAATAATGACAATTGGAAGATGAATCAACAGATAAAACAAATACAACATGTATTAACTAATTGTTTGAATTGACTGATGGCGCTAGTAGTCACATGCTATCGTTATGTTCTCTAATATTCAGTCGTCTATGAATGACCCCTGACCTGTTCGGGGGTGCGGTTCGTCCAGCCCATCCACCGCTGCTTCCAGTCAGGACCCACCATGTCACTGATCACAGAGTCGGCTAGGAGAGAGAGAGGAAGAGCGAAGACAGACAGTCAGTCGATGAGAAGGTGAGAGGAGGTGCGTGCGTGAATGGAGTGAGTGTAGAGTAGCGTACTGTCTTTGAGGCGCGCCTGCAGCGTCTCCTCCATGAACTGGATGGCTGCGTCCCACTGGGGCTTGTCTGTGATGGAGCGGTCCTCCAGGGCATTGTGCTGGATCACCCTCTGATAAGACACACGGGGACGGGAAAAAACTACATTACCCACAAGGCAGAGTGGAGGCAGAACAACTCCATGCATACGCATCACTGCTGACTGAAAACGCATGTCAACATATAGTGAGAGCCCAAGGGCTTTCTTGCTGGAAAGTCAGTGGTGTGCCTCTACACTGTGTGTGTGTGTGTGTGTGTGTGTGTGTGTGTGTGTGTGTGTGTGTGTGTGTGTGTGTGTGTGTACCAGGCTGTCCATGGCCATCTCATTCCACTTGTGCCTCTTGATGCTCTCGTCCTTCACCGCCTCCTTCAGCTTGTCAAAGATGTCGTCCGCGTCCTTCCCTTTGTACTCCGCCATGAAGCGGGCAAACTCCTCCTGCAGCGTCTCCCAGGCAACCTGGAGAGAGGGAACAGAACAGACCCGGGGGGGGGGGGGGGGGGTCAACACTACAACACTTCAACACTACAACCCTACACCCAGGCCTGTTTTTGAGAGACACAGGGTCCAAGACGGACAGAGAAAAGGACAGATGGACAGACAGACAGACAGAGAGAGGCAGACAGACAGACAGACAGACAGACAGACAGGGACACAGCAGTGTAGTGTCGTACTGTTGGTAGTGTACCTCAAGGGCCTTGTATGGCAGCTGTTTGTCAGTCCACTGTTTCAGTTTGATGTCCACGGTGGTGTTGAAGGTGCCAGAGTTCATGGTCTGCGCGGCGGGCAGGTAGATGTTCTCTATGACGTGGGTGGAGACACGCTCCCACAGCTTCTTCTGGAGAATGGCCTCCCTACAGGGGTCAGAGGTTCAATGGAGGAAGGATGATACTCGCGCAGAGTTCATCTCGCATTTCCCCCCGTTGATGTATTAAACGAAAACAACCCGCAATCTAATCCGAGCAGTTGTTATTATGTAATATTATTGATGGATGTGCCATTTTTGATGGAGAGCAGTGAGCGGATGACTGGATGTGAGCATGTAGTTGACTAATGCCGTGAACGCCATAAAAACACATCTGCGCTCGAACCAGAACTACTAGAACTGAAAGCGGCAAGTAATGTTTTAAGGCTGATCTGTGCATGATAGTGCTGCATTTTGACATAATTCTTATCGCATTTCCCCCCGTTGAGCTGTGTATCTGCACTTATTAAAATGAAGTGCTCTTATGACACGTAACTCCTCCTACAGTCCCGGGTCGCTCCAGGTATGTTGTGTATAATGGAGAAGCGTTTCTGAAAGTACGGCACGGGTAGGATACAAATGCGGCCCGGGTCGGCCCGGTAGTGGAAAAGCGCCAATAGAGTAGGTCAGAATAGGACCCCCCTCAGTGAGCACTTCTTTAGTTGGACAAATACTTTGACGACACTCAAACACTCGGTGGCCAGTGCAATCTAACTGTTGTGAAGGCCCACAGTTTTAGAGCCAGTTTAGTTTCCCCAAACCAGCCCTATTTTTGCCCCTAGTATTTCCTTTGTTGTTTTCTATACAATTATATACGTTTGTGAAGTGTATGTATTGTTGTTGTACTGTTTATGTATATGTTGATGACGTGGTATATCCGGGGTGTGTCTGTGACCCGGATGTTACGTTCGGTGGTGCCTATATAAGAGCCGGAAGGGCGGAGTCAGTCAGAGTGTGGTGAGCAGCAGAACGAGAGAGAAGCAGAAAGAGAGAGAATAACGAGAAGCCGATCCAAGATGGCGGATTCAGCAGCGCGCACCCCGTGCAGCAACTGAAGACGCCAGGAAAAGCGATTATCGAGTGTACCACGGTAGCCCGTTTTAGTTGTGTTCAACGTTGGACCAAGCGGGACGCCGGCTGGACATTAATCGTCGCCTCCACGAGCAAACACAGACTCCAGCGGAGCTTCAACGCGGACCACTTCATCGACGCACATGCCAGTCAACCAGGCCTCAACGCGCACCACGCCACTGGACTATAAGCCTGTTCAGGCCAGAGACTGTCAGTGAGTGAGTGTGTGTGTGTGTGGCCGGCCGGGAGGGAATATATATATGGGGATGTATACCACCGTCGTGTAATAAATGTGTTGTTCATATGTAATACCGTGTGCTAGTTGTTTGTAGCTCCCATGCTAATGCTATTTGTTTGTAGCACCAATGCTAATGCTAGTTGTTTGAAGGCTAATGCTAATGCTAGTTCCCTTGCTAATGCTAACGACCTTAACTGCTAGTCTAACGGTTTGCTGTCGCCCCCTGCCTGTATCCTCCTATACTGCCTATTTAGCTCCCTTAGTTAGATAACCAGCCCTTTCCTAAAGTATACAGTCCTTTTCAGCTACTCCCTGGTTACAATTGGTCCTTCGAGCCGGATTGGTAGTGTAGTGATAGCATGGCTGAGCGCAGCCAACCAGACCAGACAGTTACCCCCCCTTCTCCGCCCCCTGAGCCAGAGCCACGACCACAGAGAGTCCCGCGGTTGCCTCCGAGGTTACAGGAGTATGAGCTTGAGCTCGAAAGCTCACTGAGTGATAGCGAGGAGCGCACTCCACGGGATACAGTGGTCGGAGAGGCCGAGGTGTCCGCCGGCGCGCGGGTGGCTAGCACTGAGACAGCCCTCAACGAGCACCAGCCTGAGGATGAGATGGCAGAACCGCAGGGTTTTGCCGTGGAAACGGAAGAACAGGAAGGAGAGGCCCGGTCCGACAGCGCCTGCGGGCGGAAGAGGGAGGGCCTCAGCCTTAACGATCTGCCTCCCAGTACGGCGCGCTCGAGACCTAGCTCCTGCCGCTCAGTGGCTTCCTACCGGTCCAGGGCTTCCGTGGGCAGTTCTGCCTCTGGGGCGGATAGCCTGCACTCCAGAGGGAGTGGTGCCGCGCTGTCCGAATGTATGCGCCAACAGGCCGAGATGGCGTTAGAGCGGGAGCGCCAACAGGCCGAGGTGACGTTAGAGCGAGAACGCCTCCAGTTCGAGCGTGAACGAGAGAGGGAACGCATCCATTTCGAGCGTGAACGCCTCCAGATGGGGACGGCGGAGAGACAGCGCCAGGAGGCGCTAGAACGCGAACGCCTCCAGATGGACGGAGCGGAACGCGTGGCCAGCCTCCAGCGCCAGGAGGCGCTAGAACGTGAACGCTTCCAGATGGAGCGCGACCGCCTCCAGACGGAGAGGCAGATGAACGGAGCGGAACGTGCGGCGGAGAGACAGCGCCAGGAGGCGTTAGAGAGGGAACGCATCCAGTACGAGCGTGAGCGCCTCCAGATGGAGGGGGCGGAACGCGCGGCGGAGAGGCAGATGGCGAGAGAGCAACTGCACGCAGAGAAGATGGAGGAAATGATGCAGACCATGCGCGACGTGTGCATCAGCAGAACTCCGTCGGCCTGTAGCTCCAGAGTATCATCCGCACGGCCCTCTCGAGTGCCATCTCCTGAACCCCCCGCCGATGGCTCCATGAACCCCGCCAGGACTGTCCAACTACAGGCCCAGCTGACCACCTGGAAGGAAGAGGACCAGGGACCCGACCGCTACGCGGCCCAGAGGGAGCCAGCGTCGCTGCCCGGGAGGGGAGTCATCCCCCAAGAGCGTAGCACACCCCTAGGTCCTCCAGTGCACCAAAATGCATGCAGGCCGGACACCCAGACCGTCACTCCAGCACCGATGATCCACTACAGGATGTTCCCCCAGGTGGAGGGACCCAAGTTCCCCTTCTTCAAGGACGAGGACAGGAGCCAGTATGTGGAGCTACGCATCTGCCTAGACACGCTCTTGGACAACTCCTGCTCAGAGTCCTACAAATATGCGATTCTCCTTCAGCATGTGAGGAACCCCAGAGCCCACAACATGGTACTGGCCCATGCCTCCGCACCGACACCTTACACCAGAGCGCTCGCTGACTTGGATGCCCGCTACGGTCGTCCCTGGAACCACGCCCTTGCTGAACTGCAAGCCCTCGAACAGCAGGCCCCCATCAAGGATGACCGGGCGCTGGATGACTTCGCGCTCCGCGTGCACACCTTGGTTGGGATGCTGAAGACGCAGGGCCCAGCTGGCGCCAGCGAGATCAACAGCACCTCCAACGTAGAGCGGCTGCTCCGCAAGATCCCACGCTTCCGGCAGGAGAGGTTCCGGCGACAGCAGCGCGTTCGTCACCCCGGGAAGTTGGGTCTGAGCATGGCTGCCTTCGCGGAGTTCCTACTGGAGGAAGTGCATGACACCAACGTAGACGCCATGGGTTACGCTGAGCCGAAGAAGGAGAGGGAGAAGGGAGACCGCTGGGACGGGCCGAGCTCGAACAGAGGACGCCCAGTAGGAGTGCTGCACACGGAGGAGGAGCCTCGGAGAGAGAGGACCACCCGACCTGAGGGAAAGGATTCCTCTCAACCCTCTCAAAAGGGACGGAGAGGGCCACCGCCATGTCCGTACTGCCCCAGCGAGCACTGGTTCAATGAGTGCAGTGACTTCAACAACCTGAGTACCGAGGACAAGCAGAGGTGGCTCGAGGAGAACAAGAGGTGCTGGAACTGTGGGCGCGACCATCTGGCGAAGAACTGCACCTTGAGGAGGAAGTGCAACCGCTGTGAGGAGGTCCACCTCCACATCCTACACGAGGTCTCCCTCGCCAGGTCCACGGAGGGCAACAGAAGCCCTAGGTCCGGTCGCGCACCGGAAGAGGAAACCCCTGTCTACTACCTAGACTCGCCACGGAGCAGCGGCTCCAAGGTCCTACTGAAGGTGGTGAAGGTCCGACTGCACCACAACAACGCTGTGTACGACACGTACGCCGTTCTAGACGACGGGTCGGAACGGACCATCCTTCTCCAGGGGGCAGCGCGCCAGTTGGGGCTCCAAGGGACTGCGGAGAAGCTGACTCTGCGCACGATACGTCGCGACCTTAAAGAGGTCACCGGGGCGAGAATCAACTTCTCTATCTCCCCGGCGGGGCGGCCGTCGGATAGACATCGGCTTCAGAATGTCTTCACCGCCGACCAGCTAGCGCTCTCCCGCTACGACTACCCCCTGGAGAGGTTACGCGCAAGATATCCCCACCTACGGGGAGTAGACCTACATCCGATAGAAGGAGCGGAGCCAACCCTTCTCATCGGCTCGGACAACGCTGAACTGATCGTGTCGCTCCGTCCTCCGCTGAGAGGACCACGAGGCTGCCCGATGGCTGTTAAGACTGCGCTTGGGTGGGCCCTACAAGGCGCTACCGAGGGGAGAGATAGAGACGGGAGAGCTACGTCATCCCTCCATGTCCGAACCGAAGAAGCAAACCAACCAACCGGACCGCCTGGAGTGGAATCTATTGCTGCCAGTGCACCTGGAACAGTTAGTACCACAAATGGTTCACCACAGGATGACCAACCGAAGAAGAAGTCTCTGTGGACAGAGCATAAGTCTCTGGATGGGAAGACCTACTACTACAACTCCCAGACTAAGGAGTCCCGGTGGTGGCGCTACCGTGCCATGGCGGCAACAGCTGTTGCCGAGGAACACCTGCAGGTGGCCATGCACCCTCACGTGGCCGAGGTCAGCATTGACGCACCCGTCAACTCCGTCAAGTACACGTCAGCCATGAAAGTCTCAGCCAGTATGGTAGACGCCTCCAAGGAGGAAAGGCCGAAGTTGGCGAAGAAGAGAGTAAAGTGGAACCCAGAAGAGGAGGCCAAGCAGGCCTTCAAAGAGCTTCTGGAGGAGGATGGTGGTTCATCCGACGCGTCATGGGAGCAAACCATGAGGATGATCATCAACGACCCACGCTACAGCGCCCTGCCCAAGCTGAGTGAGAAGAAGCAAGCGTTTAAGGCCTACCAGGCTAAGAAGGAGAAGGAACAAGCCAAGCAGCTCAGGAAGAGGAACTGGGAGGCGCTGAAGAGCATTCTGGACAACATGGCCAACGTCACCTACCGCACCACCTGGTCCGAGGCCCAGCAGTACCTGCTGGACGACCCCTACTTCGTTGCGTACGAGGAGCTGGAGAACATGGATAAGGAAGACGCTCTGCTCTGCTTCGAGGAGCACATCCGCGCCCTGGAGAAGGAGGAGAAGCAGAAGACTCTGCTGAGGGGGAGAAACAACTTGTCCGAAGGTGCCATGGTACTGGACCACGACCAGTCCCTTCCACGCGCCGCCTGGCAGACAGGCAGAGTGGTCGACACTATCACCTCCTACTTCGCGCTGCTGGAGCAGCCTAGCCAGTGTGCCTTCTTAGTTAACTGAAACCGAGGGTTTCATGGGGCGGCTGTTGTGAAGGCCCACAGTTTTAGAGCCAGTTTAGTTTCCCCAAACCAGCCCTATTTTTGCCCCTAGTATTTCCTTTGTTGTTTTCTATACAATTATATACGTTTGTGAAGTGTATGTATTGTTGTTGTACTGTTTATGTATATGTTGATGACGTGGTATATCCGGGGTGTGTCTGTGACCCGGATGTTACGTTCGGTGGTGCCTATATAAGAGCCGGAAGGGCGGAGTCAGTCAGAGTGTGGTGAGCAGCAGAACGAGAGAGAAGCAGAAAGAGAGAGAATAACGAGAAGCCGATCCAAGATGGCGGATTCAGCAGCGCGCACCCCGTGCAGCAACTGAAGACGCCAGGAAAAGCGATTATCGAGTGTACCACGGTAGCCCGTTTTAGTTGTGTTCAACGTTGGACCAAGCGGGACGCCGGCTGGACATTAATCGTCGCCTCCACGAGCAAACACAGACTCCAGCGGAGCTTCAACGCGGACCACTTCATCGACGCACATGCCAGTCAACCAGGCCTCAACGCGCACCACGCCACTGGACTATAAGCCTGTTCAGGCCAGAGACTGTCAGTGAGTGAGTGTGTGTGTGTGTGGCCGGCCGGGAGGGAATATATATATGGGGATGTATACCACCGTCGTGTAATAAATGTGTTGTTCATATGTAATACCGTGTGCTAGTTGTTTGTAGCTCCCATGCTAATGCTATTTGTTTGTAGCACCAATGCTAATGCTAGTTGTTTGAAGGCTAATGCTAATGCTAGTTCCCTTGCTAATGCTAACGACCTTAACTGCTAGTCTAACGGTTTGCTGTCGCCCCCTGCCTGTATCCTCCTATACTGCCTATTTAGCTCCCTTAGTTAGATAACCAGCCCTTTCCTAAAGTATACAGTCCTTTTCAGCTACTCCCTGGTTACACTAACAGTGTTGATTTACGGTTTCTTGTTCTAAAAAAGACATATCGGCATGTTGCTTTAAGCTGTCCACTTCTTGCTTATCAGTGCAGCTTCAGGAAAAAGGAAACAATATGAGAAGGTCACTCTTGGCTATTGAGACGCATCCAACTCTTCGTTGCGGTGTTGCACCTGATTGTGGTGTCCCAAGGAGACCCTGCCTGTTAACTAAAGCCCTGCTCTTCCTGTATCTGACAATGGGACAAACCCTTCTCTATCCCTCTGAGCCATACAGGTTCTCATTTATCACACACACACACACACACACACACACACACACACACACACACACACACACACACACACTTCATCTGCTCCCCTTTGTTTAGGCCTCCGCTCCGTCCTATCAATACACACACATCTTCGATAGCGCTGGCTAACAGGGCCACCCTGTCCGCCCGCAGCCCATTCATCAGCCTATTGATCCAGTCTACTGATGGGCCACAGTGGGGACCGCCCCAACACCACATCCATCTCATTTAGCCCCCTGCTCCCTATGGGGGACGTTCATAACCACACACACACATTCTTTTACTAGAAACCTTCAAAATAGGCTAAATTACTGTAAGTACACAACATGCTGTAAAATGCATCCATTCATTTTGCAGAAACATGAATTTGAATTACCAGTGTTTTGGCGTCACTTGACTCAAGCTGATGACTTCGTCCAGGATTTCGTTCTTGGCCTTCTCGAAGAGTTCGTTCTGGAAACAAGAGGGGAAAATGTAATTAGCATTGTATTAAAAAAACACAGATAGAATCATGACCGCCTTTTCGCAAATTGGAACCCAACATGGGCCTTACCCAACATGGGCCTTACCCAACATGGGCCTTACCCAACATGGGCCTTACCCAACATGGGCCTTACCCTGTCCAGCTCTCTCAAACGGGGGTAGTTGTTCTTCCACTCTGTCTCCAGGTTGAAGCGGGATGCTGAGGGAAGGACACACACACACAGACACACACAGACACACACACACACACACACACAGACACACACACACACAGACACACACACACATATATGAATGGACTCAACCTTTACTGAATATAAAAGAATGTTGGTGACATAATTAAGTACTTATAAGAGTATAAAACTGCATAAGTGGTCAGATCAATAGCAGGCTCCTGGCTGCGTGGTAAAGAATCCTGGCCCGTGTTCATTAAGAGGGCTGAGGGTCAGGCTGCCCCAGACTCCCCCATCATCTTTATGACGTCTTTACACAGGGACGCATCAGGTAATTGCGTAGCAGAATACAGTATGTATATGGACAGGGACATATATTTGTTTTCTACCTGCTTTAACATAACAGAGGAGCCTTCACCTCTCAACGTGATGCCAATGTTTAATAACCATGACGATGTCACCCCCATCACCTTCTCTCTCAGCTGGGCCCAGAGAGGCAGTTAGGGATGGCGCCATGGCTGAGATCACTCTCGCAAGACCACACTCTTAATCAACAGCCCCGATTCCAGCCCTTG
This sequence comes from Nansenia antarctica, assembly GCF_963989245.1. Taxonomy (NCBI): domain Eukaryota; kingdom Metazoa; phylum Chordata; class Actinopteri; order Argentiniformes; family Microstomatidae; genus Nansenia; species Nansenia antarctica. The sequence goes on along the minus strand of NC_137674.1, from coordinate 94,662,725 downwards.
CTGCTGCTGCTTGCGAGTACACACACACACACACACGTACACGCACACGCACGCAAACACTCACACAATGGAGATTACGGTAATTGCCGGGGTTATGGGGCCACCTCGGCGCCAGGCTGTGTTTCTGACGCGCTGCGGATCAATACGCCACACAATGGGGCAGGGGCTGGGGAGCAGGGCGGGCTGCGGCCACGGGGGCCATAAATCTCTCTGCTGTTAGTGAGGGCCACCGGCTGTCTGGACTAATTGCCCGATGGGAAGCCGAGCTGAGTGCAGGGGGAGAAGTGTGGCAGGGTGGACTCGTCTGAGCCTGGGAGAGCGGGGGGGGGGGGGGGGAGCGAGGCATGGACTCAACCAGGGATGAGAAGAGATGAGAGAGTTTCTTTCGCCTCCTATGTAGGCATATTTCTGGGGATCCTAAATCTTAGATGAAGGTGTATTTGGGTTCTAACCCTCAGATGAAGGTGTATTTGGGGTCCTAACCCTCAGATGAAGGTGTATTTGGGGTCCTAACCCTCAGGTGAAGGTGTATTTGGGGTCCTAACCCTCAGGTGAAGGTGTATTTGGTGTCCTAACCCTCAGGTGAAGGTGTATTTGGGGTCCTAACCCTCAGATGAAGGAGTATTTGGGGTCCTAACCCTCAGATGAAGGTGTATTTGGGGTTCTAACCCTCAGGTGAAGGTGTATTTGGGGTCCTAACCCTCAGATGAAGGAGTATTTGGGGTCCTAACCCTCAGATGAAGGAGTATTTGGGATTCTAACCCTCAGATGAAGGTGTATTTGGGGTCCTAACCCTCAGATGAAGGAGTATTTGGGGTCCTAACCCTCAGATGAAGGTGTATTTGGGGTTCTAACCCTCAGATGAAGGTGTATTTGGGGTCCTAACCCTCAGATGAAGGTGTATTTGGGGTCCTAACCCTAAGATGAAGGTGTATTTGGGGTCCAGTCCTCCCTGGTTACCTTTGAAGGCATCTGCCTGCTGCTCCACAGACTCCCGCACCATCTTCCAGAAGCAGTCGGACACGGCCAGACTCAGGTTCTTAGTGGTCACCTGGTGGGCCTTCAGCATGCCATCCCTACGGGCCAGACAGACAGGCAGACAGACAGACAGACAGGCAGGCAGACAGGCAGACAGGCAGACAGACAGGCAGACAGGCAGACAGACAGACAAGGGGTAAGACAAGTTAGTTTATTTTCATGAATAGAAAGAAGATTGTACACAGGTAAAAAAAACAACTACAAAAGTATGTGCAGGAAGGGGGAACAGCACAAAAAGGTGGACAGACAGATAGTGGAGCTCCATGAATAGATCCATTAATTTCAGGTGACAAACATTGTAAAATCATGGACTTTCCCAAATGTCATTATTATCATATATTCTTTTTATTTATTTTTCTGAATGGGAATGTCTTGAACATACGAAGGACCCCCCATCCCTTCTGAAGAGAAGGAAACCCACCTCACTAGTCGAGAGTTCTGGAAGAAGTCCTCTTCATAGTCTTTGATGGAGTCAATGCTCTCACTAGCGCTGCCTGGACAACAATCCACAATAGATACACACATCAGCCAACCACATCCTGTCTGATTTAAGCAACTGTACTTCACTCAGACAGCGTCTTATTTACCTTTCCCTGTCACCACAGCAAAGTAACCCAAGGCCTTCATAGGGAACAGTTTTCCTTCAACTATCTGTTGAATCTGTAAGGCAAGAGAGATGAGAATTAGATGACGGGGGACATGACTGTTTAGAGCAGGGGTGCCCGGTCGATCGCAAAGGTAGTGTGGGTAGATCGCATGGCATTGAACAAAACCCAAAAGGAGAGAAAAAAAAGTTTGCCTATCATCCATCCTCACTATGGCTTTTGCCACTTGATTGACATACAGGTAAGCCAGTCTGAGATCTCATCTTTTCACCTAACACCTAACACCTGGTTCACCATGCATGCGCAGTCAAATGCGCCAACTACAAAATACCGGCGAGCTAATTACCTAGTTAGCCTTCCAATTTCTACTATTTACTATATAATACTAAAGAAAGGGCATACAAATGAGTGGGGAAGCTGGACCAAGTAAGAAACCAATAACGTACAACTTCCATCCAGAATGGGAGGAGGACTTTTTTACACAATGTGATATTGGAAGTGCGTCTGTCTGATCTGCAAATCTATGATGGCTATTTCAAAGAAGGGAAAAAAGCGTTTCTCAAGGCTGCAGATTGCCTTTTCGATGACAGATCCACAGTGGCTGATGACCACCTTGCAGCCTGCCTACAGCTCCCTGACTACGAGAAACTAGCTGCCTCCTCCCAGTGCCAGGTCCCCCACTAAAGGTAGAGAAATGCATTTATTTCCTCTTTTCAAACTTAGGGAACTACCTGTTTTGTATCTAGTTTACTTTTCTGATTGTTGGATCAGTAGTTGGCTATGGCACTGCAGACTGGCTGTCTGTGTGTGAGTGAGAGAAAGTGAGTGTGTGTGTGTGTGTGTGTGTGTGTGTGTGTGTGTGTGTGAGAGAGAGAGAGAGAGAGAGGGGGGGGGGGGAGAGAAAGAGGGAGGGTTTGTGCTATGGCTCCCTATGCAGACTGGCAACTGTGTGTGTGTGTGTGTGTGTGTGTGTGTGTGTGTGTCTGTGAGAGTGAGTAGCAAAGTGGGAGGGTTTGTGATGGTCTTCTTCTCCTGTGTGGCTGTGTGACAGAGAGAGAGAAAGTGTATTGTGAGTTTACTATGCAGGCTGGGAACTGTGTGTGTGTGTGTGTGTGTGTGTGTGTGTGTGTGTGTGTGTGTGTGTGTGTGTGTGTGTGTGTGTGTGTGTGTGTGTGTGTGTGTGTGTGTGTGTGTGTGTGTGTGTGTGTGTGTGTGTGTGTGTGTGTGTGTGTGTGTGTGTGTGTGTGTGTGTGTGTGTGTGTGTGTGTGTGTGTGTGTGTGTGTGTGTGTGTGTGTGTGTGTGTGTGTGTGTGTGTGTGTGTGTGTGTGTGTGTGTGTGTGTGTGTGTGTGTGTGTGTGTGTGTGTGTGTGTGTGTGTGTGTGTGTGTGTGTGTGTGTGTGTGTGTGTGTGTGTGTGTGTGTGTGTGTGTGTGTGTGTGTGTGTGTGTGTGTGTGTGTGTGTGTGTGTGTGTGTGTGTGTGTGTGTGTGTGTGTGTGTGTGTGTGTGTGTGTGTGTGTGTGTGTGTGTGTGTGTGTGTGTGTGTGTGTGTGTGTGTGTGTGTGTGTGTGTGTGTGTGTGTGTGTGTGTGTGTGTGTGTGTGTGTGTGTGTGTGTGTGTGTGTGTGTGTGTGTGTGTGTGTGTGTGTGTGTGTGTGTGTGTGTGTGTGTGTGTGTGTGTGTGTGTGTGTGTGTGTGTGTGTGTGTGTGTGTGTGTGTGTGTGTGTGTGTGTGTGTGTGTGTGTGTGTGTGTGTGTGTGTGTGTGTGTGTGTGTGTGTGTGTGTGTGTGTGTGTGTGTGTGTGTGTGTGTGTGTGTGTGTGTGTGTGTGTGTGTGTGTGTGTGTGTGTGTGTGTGTGTGTGTGTGTGTGTGTGTGTGTGTGTGTGTGTGTGTGTGTGTGTGTGTGTGTGTGTGTGTGTGTGTGTGTGTGTGTGTGTGTGTGTGTGTGTGTGTGTGTGTGTGTGTGTGTGTGTGTGTGTGTGTGTGTGTGTGTGTGTGTGTGTGTGTGTGTGTGTGTGTGTGTGTGTGTGTGTGTGTGTGTGTGTGTGTGTGTGTGTGTGTGTGTGTGTGTGTGTGTGTGTGTGTGTGTGTGTGTGTGTGTGTGTGTGTGTGTGTGTGTGTGTGTGTGTGTGTGTGTGTGTGTGTGTGTGTGTGTGTGTGTGTGTGTGTGTGTGTGTGTGTGTGTGTGTGTGTGTGTGTGTGTGTAGTACGTGCGTGTACGTTTGCCATGTTGAAACTAGACTGGTAGATCTTGGCAGACTGGCTACTTGAAAAGTAGATCTTGGTTCCAAAAAGTGTGGGCACCCCTGGTTTAGAGTGTAGCTACAGCTATTGAAATTAACCGGAGGGCGCCCTCGTGTGGATAAGACAGATATTACAGTGTTGGTACTGTATCTCACCCTGCTGGGGCTGGCCAGATTCTTCTCAGCCAGGTCCACTTTAGTCAGGACAAAGATGGTCCTCTTACCCTGGGGGTCCATCTGACTGACCAGGTCTGTCACGATGCTGCGCTCCGCATCCACCGAGCCGTCTGAGATAGAGGGAGGGAGAGAGGGAGGGAGAGAGAGAGAGAGAAAGAGAGAGAGAGAAAGAGATTGAAAGAGAGAAAGAAAGTTAGAGGTGAGAGAGAGAGCTGAGGTGTAGAATGATATGATCATGTTTGAAGATGATGTCATTGCAGTGTTGCCTCACCCTGGATACAGAGGATGATGGCGTTGGGGTTCTGCATGTAGGCCTTGCTCATGCCGAAGATGACCTCCTTAGTGTCTGCTGCCATGCCGGCCGTCACCGTCTGGGGAGGGACACATCTTACCATCACTGCTCTTACAACTGTGGGGCCACTGCTTCATATATAGATAACGGATATGACATATATGTGTGTGTGTGTGTGTGTGTGTGTGTGTGTGTGTGTGTGTGTGTGTGTGTGTGTGTGTGTGTGTGTGTGTGTGTGTGTGCGTGCGTGTGCGTGTGTGTGTGTGTGTGCGTGCGTGTGCGTGTGCGTGTGTGTGCGCGTGTGTGTGTGTGTGCGCGCACTAACATTGATGACTCCTGGTAGATCGATGAGCACCATCCTCTGGATACCTGGGCCTTTGACAGCCAGAGAGATCGTCTGTCATGTGGGAACAATAACAACATTTAGTCAACATTAAAACCAGGTCCAGTCCAGCACTGGAGTGGTACTGCAGAGCTTTGATGCTGTAGCGTGCACAGACAGAAAGCACCGTGCTATAGACCGAGGGGGGCTACGGAGGGGGTCTGTCCTCACCTCAGGGCTGACCGTCTGTCCCTCCTTCACACTCTTCTTCATCCTCAGCTCAATCTCTCGTCTCAGGGCGGCCAGCTGCAAGGACAGGAGGAAGAGGAAGGAATGGACAAACGGATGAATGAACAGGTAAAAAAAATAACTGTGAGAGAATGAATATTCCTAAAGTGGAAGAGAGAGAGAGAGAGAGAGAGAGAGAGAGAGAGAGAGAGAGAGGGGGAGAGAGAGAGAGAGAGAGAGAGAGAGGGAGAGGGAGAGGGAGAGAGAGAGGGAGAGGGAGAGGGAGAGGGAGAGAGAGAGAGAGAGAGAGAGAGAGAGGGAGAGGGAGAGGGAGAGGGAGAGGGAGAGGGAGAGGGAGAGGGAGAGAGAGAGAGAGAGAGAGAGAGAGAGAGAGAGAGAGAGAGAGAGAGAGAGAGAGAGAGAGAGAGAGGGAGAGAGACATCTTGCTCTCACTCATCTCTCAATCCAACCCGCTTCTCCCATGTGTGTGACTTACGTCCTCCTCTTTGCCCAGGTCAAACTCTCGGCTGCTGTCCTTGAAATAGGCCACATGGTGCGGGCCCTCGCTCAGCGTCACCTACAGGGACCAGAGAAAACGCTTTCAACACTTATAATCCTGAATACACAGTTCGCTATAAGTCTGCAAATCGGTCGATAACAAAGCAAAAGAACCAAAAAGATGTGTCCTCAAGAGAACCCCTTATTCCCACACTGCCCATTTCCCCCATCGCCAACTTCACGTCCATCCATTCAGACGTCATTCCATCCCTCACAACTCCCACTAACAAACAGCATCCAATAGGGAGCAGTGCAGACCTAGACCATACTGGGGGGGAAATCCATCAAGGTCTAGCTACCACAGTAAGGACATGTTCATGGCTGAACGAATATGAAATTCTGGTCCGGTGGTTTCCGGCTTCACCTTGACAGGAGAGCGGGTCATCATTTCTCCGGAACCCCGGGGGAAGATCCTGGCCTGGGCGATCATCTCCAACACACTGGTCTTCCCTGCACTCTGGTCCCCCACCACCACCACCTACAGACAAAGAAGTTGGAAGACAGGTATGTGAGTGTGACAAGAATAGAGAAATAATAAAAATTTGTCACCAAGGACTTTAGGGAATTGGGGATTGAATTTCAAGAACACCATGAGCCTCCTTTGGATTCTTCTTTACCCTGGGTAGGTGGTCCTGGGTGTTGTAGTTTGAGTCGTAGTCTGAGAGGATGTCCAGGACCTCAGAGTACAGGTCAATCAGAGACTTCTGTAGAGGGGAAGGACAAAGAAATCTCAGACTAACGCATAACTGAAGATTTGTACTGTGTTTTGTGTGTGTGTGTGTGTGTGTGTGTGTGTGTGTGTGTGTGTGTGTGTGTGTGTGTGTGTGTGTGTGTGTGTGCGTGTGCGTGCGTGTGTTCCACTCACCTTGATATTTCTCTGATGGATGCCCTTGTCGTCTTTCTGCAGCACCACTTTCCTCAGCTCCTTGTTCTCCTTCTCCAGTCTCTCCAGCATGCGCTGGTACTTCACCTGAAGACAAGAGGGCTCCGGCATTGACTGCCAATCCTCAAACAGCAACTTCACGTTAACAAAGTCAAGTCGAGATGCGTGAGTGAACATCCGTCAGCCCCCACTATACCTGAGTTCTGAGCAGTTCCTCTTGAAGCTGGTCTACCTTCTCTTTGTCTGAGCTCTGGAGACACAGACAGACGGAAAGAGAGACAACGGTCATGTAGCAGGTCTACCCTCTCTAGATCTGTGGGATAGTCCAATCCCCGTCACCCCCCGGGGCTGTGAACCACTCCAGCCCACTAGCATCACACCCAGGTCAGTACGTGCACTAGGGCTGCACGATTTGGGGAAAAAATCGAATTGCGATTATTTGGACAGATATCGCGATTGCGATTAATTTGCGATTATTATTTTTTTAAATAGCAAAAAAAAAAAAAAAAAAAAAAAAGGGGGAGTTTTTGTAAAGTGTGGCCATATCTCCGGCTAGGAAGGTCGTATCAACGTGCAGTTTGTTTGTACGTCTTCAGGGGACTTAGAGGCTCCCTCCTCTAGCGCCCCCACAGCCCTAGCTACGAGTGAAAGAACTAAACTTACATTGGGTTGCTTTAAAGTTGGGTTGCTTTAAAATCAAGCTTCAGATTAAAACATGTGATGGAGCATTACTAACCTGACTCAGGTGGTTTGTTTCACACAACCATCTAGGAAAGCTTAATTGGAAGCTGTTTGGAAAAGGGCAGATACTTTCAAAAAATACTTGGCAGGTGATTGGATGAATCTGTCTATCACCTATTTTCAGAGAGCATTACCACATGATACCATCAAACTATTAACTGCTTTAATTCTAATGCAAGGATGAGAACTTAAAAGATATGAATTGTATATATGATAACCTCATCTCATCTAGACAGGTGGCTACTTTCTAAGATGATCCAGCTATTAAAATGATCATTTGGGGATACACTGTGACTATAACTGAAAGGACCACATCTAGATGACTCGGTCAACAGTCGAACTGATGAATGATAGAATGGTGGTCTCTGACTATGGAGCACAGACACACGTCACCTTGACTTAGGAATCTGTGACATACTTCAGCCCAAGGCTAGGCTAGGCTAACCTCTGCGTCTTTAAAGCCGGCTGGTATGAACGAATGGTATGAGGTTATGCATACAGGACACATTCATGTTTGACAACAGAACAGTTAACTTCCATGTATCCATAAGCCTGCTATACTATATAAACACCAACCCGCAGGTTGCTGAGACTGTCAACTCTGTGTCTGTACTTTAACGCCGGGTTAGCATGAGTAGCTAAGCTAAGCTACCGTCTCGAAGACTACAAGTTAGCTAAGCTAAGTTTAAGGCTGGACTAACAGCACCGACATGCACTTGGCTGGTACAGTTAGTATAGTGAAATTGTACACTTACCTGTCGCAATTATAACATACTAACGTTTATCATACGTCCAGTAAGCCATGTGGTGTCTAATTGTCTCCGTTACGTTAGCCCAAAGTCTCATAATAATTGGACTGACTGTCGTGACACAACCTATGCCTGCGTTCGTAAATTCTCTCTGAGAGCGCCGGGTTCAAAGTCATAAAGAGACCAAGTAATTTGATTGGACAAGAGGCATTCCATGAGTGCTGATCAAATTTCCAAAAGAGGTTTTAATCTCAATGTGACTTCCTGGTAAAATAAAGGTAAAAAAAAAAAATGTAAAAAAAAAAAAAGTAAAAAAAAAAAAAAAAAAAAAAAATCGCAGGCAAATCGCAGGCTTTGCGATTAGCTAATCGCATCATTTCAAATCGCGATTTCGATTTAAAATCGATTAATCGTGCAGCCCTAACGTGCACATTACATTAGTGAGACCAGTGGACACCAACCATGGAGGAAAGTCAAGTTAATGCACAGAGGGGGGAAAACCAAGGCTCAGATTCCAGGCTGAAGGCCTTCATTCATTCATTCATTCGGTCATTGTCTGCACAGAAATCAATGGGCTAAGACTCACACAGGCGAAAGGCAAAACAAGCCTTGGAAAAGAGGCTGAATTATAATAGAAATCATTAAGAGATCATTATCAAGATCATTAACAGTGTGATTTTTTTTCCATTATTCAGCAAAAACCTGGCTTTTTGGATTAACGGTTCCCACACCTGCAAGTTTTGGAGTGGGAGAGATCCCACAGCAGAGACAGAGTAGCGTTGAGCAGGAGTGGGACAGCAAGGGAAAGTACACACACAGTACACACACAGTACACACACAGTACACACCACAGTACACACCACAGTACACACCACAGTACACTGTAGCTAAGGTGATGGCTGCCAGCAATTCTGCTAATCTAAGACAGGGTGATTATGATAGTGAGACCAGCTAGTGTACAGTAGCCTTTGGCCTGCTATAATGAGGCTGATTCCTCCCTCCTGATATACAATATAGCCCAGTCAGACTTCACTCAAGGCCTTATCACTAGAAGATTCCATAAGTGCAGAAACACCATGCAAGCGGGGTGCCACTCCACTCCATGCAGTGTGGCTTGGTTGTTGGGACGTTAGTGGAGTTACTGTAGAAGTGTGGGCGGTGGTCCAGCGATCGTGTGTAGCAGGAGAGAGGCAGCCTGAGCTATGTTACTGCATTACAAGCATGTCATTCTGCCAGCGGCCCGGCAGATCAATCACGATACTGCCTGCCTGACTGACTGACTGACTGACTGACTGAGGAACACCATGGGGATGACGCCAGGGGTCCAACGCCACGTTCAGACTAACAGGAATTTTGAGGGGGTGGAGTAGTAGTGTGTTTGAGGGAGGTTGAGGGGGAGCGCTTAGCAGCATGAGATGGTCATGTATTCTACTGTAACTTTACCAAAAACATCAAATGTAACCAGTGCGCTAACTACTTGTCAGTAAACCCACCAGAGAGAAACATTTCACATAATATTAATCTGGGAAGTATGTTACATTTAAATACATACATTTTTCTAGGCTATATTGAATGATCATATAGAGGCAATAGTTGTTAGTAGTACTATAAAAATGCCAATAATTGACTGAAGCAAAATCTCAATCCCATGAGAAAGGAAAACAGACCGTAATTCCAATTTCATCCTCAAATCTCATCAACACAACTAATTTAAGTAACCCGGCAAATTTCCGTTAATGTGAAGGGCAGTCAACAGGGGATTGTCCTTTCTTAGGGGGGGGGGGGGGGCAGGGGGGACGGTACTATGGTATAACGCTCTGCGGGGCATAACTACTGAGGCCTGGGTGAGGGAGGGTTCGAGGGTTGGGCGAGGGGGGGAGGACCTTCACCTTGCGTTTCTGCTGAGGGGGGCTGGGGCTGGGGTTCGGGGCTGTGGGCGCTGGGCTTGGACTCGGGTTCTGGCGCGGGGGCGGACTCGGAGACGGAGGTGGGCTGGGGGCGAGCTCTGGGGCTCGCGCGTTATTGGCAGCAGCCCGTCGGACCTCCTCCTCGTGCTGCTGGATCTGCTGCTGAATGAGAATGAGCTCGCCGAGCAGACCCTGCGAGGGGACGTCACAGTCAGAGACAAGCAGGAGCAACACAGCCGTCAACACAACCTACAAGCAACCAGGGCTGGACCGGGGGCCAGGGTTGCCCCTGCTGTACAGGCCTAGTCAACACCCATGAGGACCACCTACGGCCTCACAGTCACCATGCTAAAAGGCTCCAGATCAACAGAATCAAGGTCGAAACTACAATCATCTTGCCACAGTCAGCAGTACCAAACAAAGTCAGTCTCAGCCACAGAGGGAGAATGTAAACTTTGTTAGTCCAGAGGTCTGAAGAGGCAGCTGATACCACAACCAGTGTCTCTCAGCTAGTGGCACTTGCTTTGCCCTCATCCGTAATGACCATCACTATGACTTACTGTCACACCTTCTAAAAGACAAGCAATATCTTCTAACTTACACAATAATCATGCTCTACCAGGCATAAAATATATAAAGACTGATTTTCGATCATAATAAAATTGGCATTGAGGTCTTGAAGAAATACAATAACAAAGTGATGTACTGTATTGTCTACAAGCTACTGTTACAGTCCCATAGTATTACATGTTCTACTAAAAGCTCAACATATATAACTGTTGAACACCTAACAGTATGAATTCTAGGATCATCATGTAGCGCCGGGTACTATGATTTGTGTACTTGGTCAGAATCAGAATCAGAGTGCTGATGATGATGAGCGAAGCAAGCGCAAGGAATGAGTGATCTATCAGGGATGGAGCAGAAAGCTTGCTGCAGGGATAGAGGAGCGTAGCCTCAGCCCAATGGTCCACAACTCTCTCTGTCTGATGAGGAACAAACTGACTTCAGGGCAGAATATGAGAAAACCCAAATAGTAATAATAATATAATATAATAATATGATAAACCCAAATCATGTATTGTGATATTGTGAGAGCTTATTGGTTTCTCTGATCTTTGCCTTCTGCTCGCCCCAATTCATGTCTACAATATGAGGAAACTTGTTATATTAAGAGGCAGCCCAAACAAATTGGGGTTAATTAAATGTTCAACGTGTGTTTCAATTGTCAATCAGATGTAGGTCTAATGGTCAATTTTCAATTGCCTGAGACAGTTTGAATTTACCCCAACCTCAATATGAAGTCAGTCTATGATGCCTATTTTTGGGATGTTGAGGACCAGTGCTTTAAGGCCAATGCACACGGCGTGCGATTTTGTCGCACCACCGAATTCGATTCCATTGTTTTGAATGAGACAATGCACACGGCGTGCGATGCGATATTGTCGCACAACAACATTCGATTCTCAATTCACATTCACTCATTCATTCATTGGTGTGAATTGAGAATCGAATGTTGTCGTGCGACAAAATCGCACGCTGTGTGCATTGGCCTTTAGACTGAAAACGGGGCAGGAGGGGATGTCTCTGTCGATAGTGATTAGTCTGGTGTGATAGTATAGAAGGTAGTAATATCACCATGTTTTCAACAGACTGTCTCATTTAAACCGTGTCAAAACAACAATGAAAGAGTAACTATTCCATTTAACAGGACAACACAAAATGGACATGAAATGAGAAGACAAGGGGAATGGGATAACGGTGGGTATAAAAGTGCTGGGTCAGTTCAAAAGCTAACATAGAGCATTATCTCCTGAATGCAGCAAGGGTCTTCTGGAAAAAACACAAAAAAAAACATTGAGAAGCATGAGAGCAGGAAAAGCAATGGCAAATATCAGCATATCTACTGTATACATCATCATTGTATCCCCATGACTGAAGTTATGCTGTTAGATGAATGATCATCACAGAGTTATACAATTGGCAACCTCTTCCCAACGCTGTACATTCTACGAAAAAAACACTTAGACAAAAAACAGCCAAAACGATGACTGACTGGTTCAGTGAAGGTAGATGAACTTCAGTCTGAGTATACAAGCATAACGTCCAGCTATTTTCATGGACAATAATACAAAATATAATAACCACTGATCCATATGCTGGCATCATGGGTGGGGGGTCAATTCCACATTCAGCGGAGTACAAATTAACTGCTATTCAATCAATGACAAAGGGTTTTTCCAAGACTGAATTTCAATCCATTTGACTTGCCAAACTGGCAGGCAGACGTTTAATGAGGCTGAGGCTGAGCTTTGGAACACAGAGCCGAGCTCAGGCAGTCAGGCGATGCAGACTTGCCTTCTTGAACTGCTTGTCACCACTGTTCTGTTCTGGTGTGACAGGCGCCTCTGTCGCTTTCAATGGAGGATCCCCAGGAGTTTCTACTGGAAGAGACACAAATTAAAACAATACGATATGATTATTTTACAACAATGATGATTAACACATCATCAATATACCTTGTTTATATCACACATACTGTCCATGACTGAGCATACTGGTTAAATCATCATTTATAAAAGGATTTTATAAATGATGTCAACACCCATCAGATGCAGCACCCATGTGATTGAAACTCAAAGGTTTGGAAAATTCTGGTCCCACAACAAAGCACCTTTTGGGAACACGTGATATATGTTTAACAGTAAGTCGTTGTTTTATATGACTCAGGGTGATTGATTTGATATCCATGTGCTTAATGGTAACCGGTTTAGTAACAGAATAGCAAAGCCTATAGTATACAGCAATGATACACTTGCCTTAGCCAACACAAGGTGTACTGAACCATACTGCAGGCTTTATGAGGTGTTATTGGTACGTTTACACAACCAGCAGTCGTATCCCTGATGTGCCGGTGCATATTTATATAGCCTATATATTGTCCTTGACTGTTATGGGTAGGTAATCATCAAGTGATCAAGTGATTGGAAGGCCTGACAATAGCAAGCATAACAACTAGACACTGTGTGTCTTTGTGGATCAAAAAGGAGATGTGGATGACTAGGCTAAACCAATCAAGTGTTTCCATTTATCATAAATACAATAGATGTCTTTTCCAAACATTTGAGAAGCATCAGAAGGAAAGCCCTCTAAACCAAAGATTAGGTATTAAAGGGAAGAGCCTATGGAAGCCAGAGGGAGGTCAAAGGAGGCAAAAACACACAAGCAGGATAGACAAAAAGCCAGACTATCAAACCAAAAACAGAAGATGAGGAGCTAATGAATTACAGGGTAGATGATCACACACTGTATCTGTTGTTAAGAGTATTATAGACCAGCAGGATAGACAGTGGAACATTCCACTCCTCACACAAAGACTTATGTTTGTCCTCACAGCCAAATGTAAAATAGCCTATTTCCGTCAAATGAGTTCAATTGGGATGCGGGATGAGACAAATCAGGTATTTTTGGGGGTTGGTTTACTGCAACCTTTTGATTCCAATTTGTCAAATAAATAAATGTAGCCTTTGTCAACCATCTGGTTGAAAATAAGTATCCTCTGATTCAATTAAAGCATTTGTGTCACTCTGATATTATCACAAGCCATAAGACAAGTCATCGGGGGAAATAATTTGCCATTGGTTTCACCAACAACATCAGACAGCATTGGTCAGAGAGAATCGTGTTGCAGGACTGGAGGTGTCTCAGGTGGATTTAGAGGTGCCCAAACTGCACATACAGAAAAGAATACGTCACATCGTCCTTGGCTCCAAACCATGGCAACATCTTAACTGGTCTGAACCAATGTTGGGGAACATTTCAAACAGCACTAGGGGGTGCGGGGGGGGGACTGAGTGTGGGGTTTTACACACCTAACAACAGACGCAGCCCAGAAGCTCCTTCACTACCCACACTCACACCTGTGAAGAATGCGGAGGGGGAGGGGGGAGGGGGGAGGGGGGGGGGGGGGGGGGGGAGAACACAAATAAAAAATCAAAAGACTGAAGCAGAGGGGTCAGAGGGTCACTGTTGGATACATGTCTAAGCCCTGCTGATATGTACGTATTGCCGTTGCTGTGCCTGCAAGTCCAGAGTAGGGCTATGACTTACTACTGGCTTATGCATGTGAATCTAGCTATTCTCATATGAATATAGTATAAACCTGTTCATTTACAGACTAGGCCTGGGCTACATGTATATAAAGGACATGTCCTAAACCCCTCTGGACTTCCAGCAAGCAGTGTGGTGAGGACAGCATCAAGGGGCAGTCAGCTCATTCAAGGTCACCATAGAGTTTCAACACAGGGCAGCCCAATCGTGATGGTAGATACCCTTTACAAGGATGTCAATTATGCAGAAGCCCATGTAGGAGGCATGGTGAGAAGGTGATATTTATTGGCAGTGCAGAAAGTGTCAACTCAATCATGCAGAGTGCCAATGTTTATTCTACTGATCATATATTGCAGCTTTGGAAAGGACAATGAAGGGATGTGGAATGGCACGATAAAATGGAAACCTTTGTTCGCTGAGAGAAAGAGTAGATTGGACAGCTATGTAATCTAGGTAACCCCCACTGCAGACTATCAATGAATTATGCCTAGTTACTGACGATTGTAGAGCTCAGTTAATCATCATCTTTTGACTCAAAAATAAAACTTCTTGAGACTTAAGCCCATACTTGCTTCACTGTTTCACATACAAGTATCATACATCCATCAATATGATATATTTCTTTCTTAGTGACAGGAATGTGCACTCACCAGTGGAGAGAATACTCTTGAGGAAGGTGAAGTTCTCTCCTATCTTGTCCATGTCCGGTAGGAGCTTGAGTATCTCCTCTATCTCTGGTAGAGCTTTGGTGATTTTGTCTGTAATCAGTGGGTAGAAATGCAAGGTAGGGATGGTTGTGTTATTGGTGAGTTAATGCAGTGTCCATTTACATGTGAGTCAAATGAACAACTTTAGCCCTATTCGCACAGGACTAGTATTAAGTCATTTGTAATAATTCTGTGCGAGTTCAGCCATGTCCGTAAAGATTCCACCTCAAATGACCTACCCTATTTCGCTGATTCTGGACATCCTGGGATAATAGTAGACCGGCGCAAATCGGCATGTTGATGAGTTTGTTTTCTCCGCCCCTTTTTTTTCTCTGTGTTCAAGAACTAACCAATGAGATCTAACCAATGAGAACTAACCAATGAGAACTAACCAATGAGAACTAACCAATGAGAACTAACCAATGCCTGTTGCGCTTGTTGGTCATGAAGCGGATGTTACACAGAGCCATGACATCATATCCGGGGGAATGTCCGTAAATTCCAGTAAAATACAGACTTTGCTTATCCTGCAATTAATTAATTTCTAAATTACAGACGTCACCACATAATATGAATCCTGTGCGAATAGTGCTATAGAATATATTTGGAACATATCTTAAAATTAGGCTATATAGATATATATATATATATATATTGTCTCAGCCCAAATGATTGTACAATTCAGATCTGACGCCTGAATGATTACCTACCCACCCACTGCAATGAGTGACAATGAATAATGAACGCACCAACAGGACAAGACAGAAGAATGCTGAATCTAATATCTACATCTATCTATCTTTAATGTGTGTTTTTTATGCTGTGTTCTTATGCTGTCTTTATGCTGTTTTATGCTGTGTGATGTTTTGTTTTATTCTCATTTTATGTTTCCATCGAGGACCACTTTGGAAATAAGTGTTTTAAATAATGCTTTGAAGTGCTATCCTCTGGACATTACCTAGTGTCATGATGTGTAAATGATTCTATGTAAATTCCTAATAAAAATCTAATCAAAAATCAAAATAGCTTTTAAACAGAATTGAAATATGAAGTCATGATTTCTGGGGCCATACCTACCTAGGTCAATTTGTTCACTCAGCTCCCATACAAAATCAGGTATGACCCAATTGTATTCACTAAAATCAGGCAGCAACTCCTTCCACTCGTCATATGTCTGAAAGAACAGAGCATCAATTATATGGACATACAAATGTATGAATTTGATAATAATTGGACAAAGGACACAAGAACAACAATGTCCCATTCTGCATGAACACAGGGGCTATGGTGTTAACAACATGGCCAAACCCTGAATGACACCAGCTCACGAAGGAAGGCTCATATGGTATGTGAACAGCTGAACACACGGCTGTGGCGCAGGAGGTAGAGCTGCCGTCTAATGATCGCAAGGTTGGCAGATCGGCGGTTCGAGCCCCGGCTGGCCACATGTCGAAGTGTCCTTGGGCAAGACACTGAACCCAAAATTGCTCCCAGTGAGCGGGCCGGCGCCTTGCATGGTAGCTTGCCGCCATTGGTGTGTGAATGTGTGTGTGGATGGGTGAATGAGAGCCGTTGTAAAGCACTTTGGATAAAGGCGCTATATAAGTGCAGTCCATTTACACCTGATTTGCATAAAAACACTCTTACAGGGCAGTAGTCTAATGTAGCGCTACTGGATCACCGCAATACACTTCTGCCCACAGGGAGTACACTTCTGCCCACAAGTGGTTACAAGTTGGTTGACTCACACATCAGAAAAGCAGCACTTGCACTTCTGAACGTCATCATCACCCATTCATATGACCAGTCTGAGCCATGGTAACCCACTACATTGTTTGTTACTCTCACTACTCTTACCAGGTCAACCCAATTAGAGAGCCAACTGCCTTCCAGAGCTGACACCTGAGACGAGTGCAAGTGCAACAGCTTCTCTCTAAAACAAACATCACCTGTGAGGGCAGGAAACTCTCCATATCATTGACGAATAAGTGGGACATGCAACTATGCCTGTCCCTCTGGCCACGTTCTTCCACCCAAAATGTACCTTTTTAGCAGTGTATCCTCCCCCCGCTGCTGTACCCAGCAGAATGTATCGGAGCTTCAGCAGCCTCGAAACCAGACTGAGACCCCAGAAGTTGCGTTGCTGCCGATAGTTGTGACCACCCCCCGGAGGAGGCTTGGGGGGCCGCATTGGCAGCCGGGACATGGAAGTGAAGTGGCGGGCCGCGGTGCGATGTGGGGCGCGCTGGGGGTTGGCGTGGGCAGAGTACCGGTGGTGTATGGCACGAGACAGGGGGTGCAGTTTCTGCAAGGGCACTCTGAACCTCACCCCCATGTTGGTGGAGACCAGGTTCCTGCAGGCCACGCTGAAAGGACCAAATACAAAGATAAGGGATAAGGGATATAGGACAAGATGGAAAAAAACATAAACACAAGTCTGACAGTATCACATCTACAAGCACAATCTGTAACTACACTCTGGGGATATCAGTGTTGAGATGAACTGCAATCTTTAGACTACGACAACAAATCGTGAGCTTAGAATGATAAGGTTCTATCTCCGTTTCGGGTAGTTCAGAGATATTGAGCGTCAAAGTTTTGACATTCCATTATGTTTTGTGAGATGGAACCTTTGTATTTTATGAATTACTAACTTTAAAATGTCAACATTTTAAAAAAAATAACACCACACAGGCATTAATAAACACCTAATGGATCAGATTATGTAAAAAAAACTCAATTTTGACAAAAATGGAGATAGAACCTTATAATTCTAACGTCACGAAATGTTGATACGGTTGACAGCCTTTGACATCCACCACCTGGTTGGATCACTACTACAACTCCTACTCACACATCAGCTTCTGTCAGCTAGCCAGTGTAGACCAGTAGCTAACAGATTTGAGTCTTTTAGGATTAATGTCATTGTATGTTGATGTTAGAAAACCATGTATATTACGACCATGTATATCTTAAATATATATAGACCTTATAGTTGCTGGTTTAGATAGATTGCGGCAGCTAGCTAGCAGCAACCACCCTGCCTCATGCCTGATTCTCCAGCAGGCTAACCCAGCCAGCTAGCGCTGTCACACATAAGATGGCAATAACAAGCGTGACAATGTCAACTTTAGCCCAACTTACCAGGCAACTGAGCTTCCGACTCGCAACATAGTGCTATTACCAACTAGGGGTAAACGCAAAACTGTTATAAATTCACCAGCCACTATTTAAATCATATTTCCAGATGTTACACATTGGTTAGCTGGCTAGCTAACAAGGGCACAGCAAAGAAATCGGAATGACAGCTTCGCTTCCTGGAAACAAGTGCAACCTCCAAACCGGCACTGACAAAAACAAGTCTTTGGCCCATCTAGTTCCCGTCCAGTGGTTCATCAACAAACACACATTCATTAAAAAAAAAAAGTCCATATTTTGCAAAACGATGTAAGCACATAAATAACATTGGGAAGGACATGCCTACAGCTAAAGTGCATCTTTGTGCAGACAACACAGTAGTTTATTCAGTTGCCTCTTCCCCGAGCGAGGCTGGAGATGTGCTCCAGACTGCCTTTAAACAGCTGCAGGCTTCACTATACAGTTTAAAGTTGGTTCTCAACACAAAGAAAACCAAATATAGGATCTTTTCCAGAGCTCGCTCACAGATTTGAGATTCTGTTCAAATTCACTCCTTAGAAGGAGACTCAATTGATCCTATAAGTACCTGGGTATTTGGGTGGGTGACAGCCTCTTTTAAAGTGTGTGTAAGGCGATCAACTTCTCCAGTATCGATTTAATTGAGTCGTCACTTTACAAGCGAGTTCGTTTAATCTCAACGAGACGTCCTTGATATCACTTCTTAAGATGATATGATCCAATCAAATATTAGGCACCACTACTGAACTGTTCATTAAGATAATATTTATTCAAGCACATCAGCAAGCAATAATAGTTCATTTCCATGGAAAAGTGGTCTCATCTAGTTTCACCTCTGCAGGCCCGTCTCAGCTAGCCGTCAACAAGTTAACTGCAAGAGCTCCACCAGACCAGAGTCCCCTTTTTCCTTGGTACATAGTGTTTATACATTTGATTTAACATTGGGGCTGGGTGGTGCCCCCCCCCCCCCTATCTAGTAGTTTTCCACTTGTCCGTACAAAATCCGTTGCAGCTGCTCGTTAGCATGGCCTTCAATTCCTCTCTTGTGTGGGTGCTGAGAGTCTATGTATGTTATCAGCTTGAGTGTCCTGCTAGCATCTCGTTCCCATGGTGATATCATACTTTGTGAGCAGAGCAGTGAGTTGAGTTCTTATCAGTAGCTTGTGAAAACATTTGAAGTTGCACAGTAATATGAGTTAGGATTCGATTTACAAGTTAAAGTATAGTATAGAAGAATAGACTTATCATTAATCATTAGTTATGAAAGTATAAAATCAGTACAGAAAAATAGAATATCATAACAGCAGGTATACAATGGTTGTTAGCACATAGGTAAAAAAGTAATTTACAGGCAGGTTGAATCATAAAACGTTCTTTTAGTCAGGAGCTTGTCTTCTTCTTGTCGCTCAAAAACAGAACCTCTCTTTTGGCTTTGCGTGACCTTCCTATTGTTCTCAACTGACCGCATTCACATATTATTTAAATGAGCACATAGTACATGATTTATCACTTCTAGTGATTTTAATACAAATTCCCAACAAATCCCCCCTTTGGTCATTAAAACAAAATTATGACCATTACAGAGAATTTGTAGCCAGAAAGGTGAGATGGGTCGTAGACCGCAAATGCCTTTATTTACACCATTCCTTCACAAACCTCCTTAATTACAACATATCTTCAACTCCTGTATCATGATCCATCTCCTCACCCTCCAACAGTGACTGCTGCTGCTCAGCAATAAGCATTTGTAAGTGCATCTGTGTTCCAGCATCAACCTTGGTTAGGGCCGTAGTAATCAGTCGCTGTGCCAGGCCTCTAATGCAAGGGACAATGCAGCAGCCAAACAGGATCAGCACTGTGGCAGAGATGAGGAGGGCAGAGAGCATAGACATAGCCAGATTTTTCCATTTACCAAAAACAGATTCGAACCACTCTCCAATAACATTGTTAACTCAAGCGTTTGCATACACCTCTTGTAAACATCCTCATCACCATCTACCAAATTTCTCATTATCAGCGCCCAAGTGTCTCGCACCGACCCATGAGTGGGACCATGTGCCTCAGCACCAATAACATTCATTAGACCTGCACGGGCCACTATTCTTCCGTCATGCGCTCTCCACAACCAGCTTTGCGTCACCCCCCTTGTTACCCACACTGAACTTTCTTGGGGGGAGGCGGCCCCCTGTATGTCATCTATAGTCTGTACAGAGCATTTAGGTTTGTCTAGCTGGATTGAGACCAGCTGATGTTCTCTGGGGACATATCAATGGACTGCGCTTACATACCGCCTTTATCCAAAAGCGCTTCAATGGCTTCTCATTCACCAACACACACATTCACACACCAATGGTGGCAAGCTGCCATACAAGGCGCCGGCCCTGGGAGCAATTCGGGGTTCAGTGTCTTGCCCAAGGACACTCTGACATGTGGCCTGCCGGGGCTCGAACCGCCGATCTGCCAACCTTGCGATCATTAGATGGCGGCTCTACTACCTCCTGCATCACAGCCACCCCCTCCTGATTTAGCGGCTGCATCTGCAGCATAATTTCCTTTTTCTTCGTCTGTGTCGGCTTTCGAGCGTCCCTTCAGCGGTGCCTCTAATCTAAAAGCAGATATCTATGGGGTGAGCCCCCACCTTTCCAAACATGTCTGCTACAGGTTTACTGAAATTGCCTGGCAGTCACGCATTCTAAGGAAGCAAAACAAATTGCAAGGCATTTAGACAAGAAACTGTAAAGTGATGATTAGGCCCAATGGATCTCCTGAAACCTCCAAAGGGATTATGGTGAGAGAACAAATAATGACTGTGAAATACCTGAACAGACAATTGACTCAAATCTGAGTGGAAATACTTGAACAGACAATGACTGTCAAAATGGGAATGGACAAGGATTATTAATTCCCACTAAACGATATAAATGATGATGAGTTTGGAGAAATGGGATCACTGGACTGTGTGAATTATAATCCAGCTGCACCTAAAAACTATGAAGAGTTGAACTTTGAAAACCTTTGATTTTACAGAGGACAAAATGTACGACATTGAGAACAACATCGACCACTTCTATAACAATAATAACAGCGAACCACTTCTACAGCAATAATAACCGTCTGCAACTGCGACACACTACACAGAGGAACAATTCAAAAGAAAACATTATGGATTGTGTCACTGTAGAAATAAAATATGGAGAAATCTAAGACCATAATAATACGCTGTGTATATAGAACTCCAGGATCCTGTCTTGACACATTCAAAGATATGATGGTTGATATGTATGATAAACTAAATGACAGAAAGACGGTCTTTGTATGAGGGGACTTAAATATAGATTTGTTGAACCCAAATGAACACAAAAAAAAAAAATGTTACAGACATCATGGACACAATGTACAGTACATGTGTATTTCCTACAATCTTAAAACCGACTAGAATAACAATTAACAGTGCTCCTTTAATAGATAACATTTTTACCAATGAAATTGGGAGTAAAATAGTAAGTAGAATGCTATTACCGTAAATAAACAGAGCTGCCTATCAAGACCCAACTAACAAATTATTCATAAACCCCTATGATCTCAAATTTAAAGAATTGGTGGACTTCAAAATGGCACAAGTAATTCTACAAAGTAAAAAAAATATATATAAGATGCTTCCAGACTTTATCCAGAGGCTGTTCCAAGTTAGACAGACTAATTACGAACTCAGAGGAATATGTATATTTATGAAAACAAAGATTAGAACAAATGCAAAACATAGATGTATAACATTTAAAGGAGCCTACCCATGGAACACCGCCGAAAAGGAAATGAAAATGTGCAGCACACCAAAAGGACTAAAAAAATCACAAAAAATAAGATGATTAACAAGTATAAAAACAGAGGCATAAACACAGCCCTTGTTTGGTATCCTTGAACCCCCCCCGCCAACATGCGCAAGTAAAGTCCTGTTCACAAATGTTTCCCTGTCTTGACCATGCACTCATGAACATATTGCAGAAGTGCGTAGTATTAAGGCGTCCCACGTCGCCCCCCTTTCCCGTCCTGTTAAGGCAGTCGTAGGCTTTTTCTAAGTGTAAAGGGTGATGTCCCTCATATATCATGGGGCCTTTAGTTCTATTCATACCGGGGCAGCATGTTCTCCCCCTCGTCCCATCTCTACTGGAGAATTTGAACAATTATCAGGCTTGTAGGGGGAGGAACAGTGTACCGTACTCTCTCTAGGTTGTTTCAAGCAGACTAAACATGTTACCTTATAAATGGTGGATATTGTGTAGTTAACCCAGTTAATTTAATAATTAATTAATAAATTGTATAAATAATTGTGGCTATAACCCAGTTGTACCAAACATTTTAATTTGATTTGATTTGCTTCTCCATTTATCTCGAACATTTCAACCACAAAAACACACAAATCTTCAACAACAAAAATAACAAAAACAAACCCCCAAAAATAAATACAAATACAAATAAATTAAGATATAAATTGAAATAAAATATATCTTCCTCGACATGGAAGCAACAGTCGGCAATTGCCCTGTTCGATAAAAGACAGAAATAAACAAAACCCATGGTCCTGCCCCTTCCCCACAATATCATACCATTACGCAATAGATTATCTATCAATATCTATAATAATATGGCTATCCACTATAGCTAACCAGGAACCAAATATCCACAAAAATACCAGTTCACGTCATTCTCAAACTCCTCCAACCTATATCCCTCCAAACCACTCAATAGTATTACTTGTTTTCATTGTTACATCAAGGCCATTCAAAATGGACACCCCACAAACTGAGATGCACCTGTCCCTGAGCGCTGCACGGACAACAGGCTGTTCTTCATTCAATTTCCCTCCTAGACTACAACCCCCATCTCTGCTCATGAACAAAACATTTTTTGTAAGTTGCCAGGGACCTTATTTTGTGTTACTTTAAACATGAATCGTGCAGCTCTGAATTTACACTTCTCCAAACTTCAGTTTGACTTTCTATTTTATTTTATAATTGGCATGAAGTACAATTCGTATAGCTCTTTTTTGCAATGTGCATATCTTTTCTAGGTTGGTTTTATATGTATTTCCCCAAACTTCAACACAATATGACAGATAGGGTACAATGAGTGTGCAATAAAGAGTGTATAGTGATTTCTGATTTAAGATGTATTTAATTTTACCCAGAACTCCCAGAGCACAGATATTTTCACTTTGTTTCCAGCAGAGTTTGTGGTCTATTTAAGACACCCAAAAACTTGATTTCATATATTCTATTGATTTAGACATTTTCAATTTCCATATGGAGTTCTGTATTTACATTGCAATTTCCAAATAGCATGAATTTGGTTTTATTCAGATTTAATGATAGCTTGTTTGTCTCAACCCAGCATTTTAATTTGTACAATTCCTTCTTTGCCACCTTTAAAAGCTGCTGCAGATCTTCCCCATAACATAACATATTTCTGTCATCTGCCAAGACAACCAATTCGACCCCTGTGGGTCACCACAGGTAATATTTAAGCACCTTGATTTGTTCTGGCCTATTTGAACAAATTTCTGTCTATTACTAATATAGCTTTTAAGCCATTCAAGTGCGACCCCTCTGACACCATACCTGTCCTTTTTTTTAAAAAGTAGAATCTCATGATCTATTGTGTCGAATGCTTTTTTAAGGTCAATGAATATGCCCAATGCATATTTCTTTCTCTCTGTACAAGTTGTTATTTGCTTCTACTAGCTCCATTAATGCCATGGCAGTAGATCTAGCTGTTCTAAAACCATACTGACTATCCATTAGTAGTTGATGTTTTTCAATGAAATTGGCCAGTCTTTCATCATATAGTTTCTCTAACCCTAACCCTAACTCTAACTGTTATAATAAGGATACCGGTCTGTAATTGGTGAAGAGGTGTTTATCTGTTGAAGGTTTGTTCATACATTTGTTTCACTTTGTTCCTTCAGACCTCCCCTCTTCCCAGGGCGCAGTCTCAGGCTGGAACCCTTTCCGATGGAGGTTTACTGCCCTCCAACCCCTTCTTGGGTCAGAGTCAGTCCACCTCCACCCCTTCCGCTTCCCAGACATCTCCTTTTCAGAGCTCTGATCACGGAAAGCACTGCTCGCTTACTAACGCATTCGGTTTCAGCTTACAGTGGCCTGACTGTACATTGAGCTGAGCGCAGCCACCATTTCCCTATGGTTTAAGGCTTTTGCGACCCAACCGGCCGGTGACCCAGTCGATAGCGATCCCCAGTCAGTGTCTAAACACCAACCCTGTAGCGGTGATTGGCCGCCCAGTTGGGAACCGACGGTCTGATCCCTAGCCCACTTCGCTATGGGTCTAGAAACTTTGACCGTTTACACCAGCCTTGCCTGTTCACGGGTGTGACTTCCCTTCACATCCCGCTAGGTGTGGGCTGTCGCCCACGTACCACGCACTGCCCACACACCTAGATGCGACAGCTGCGCCGACTAGACGGTACCACGGTAGTATGTTCATTCATACTTCATCAGACACGGGGGCCTTCAGTCCTCTCCCCAGCACTATATACTGTCTTTAACGTGCCCTCGGAACTTTGCAATTCCACCGCCGCCTGTTAATGGCTAGGTTCGGGGTGCCTAATCCCCTGCCTAACCATATGAGTATATCAGTAAAATATTTTTATTTTTTCCTATAGTTCCCATCGATATTGAGTCAGTGATTCTCTCTCCACAGTCCTCCTCAGCAAATCTCTTTCCAGTGCCGTTTATTTCTTTAACTAGTTTTGGCCCCATATCAACAACATATATATACTTATATATACTGTATATATATATATATATGTTTTTTTTTTTTTTTTTTGTTTTTCTTAAATCCATCCACCACCTAATTTATAAGGCTAATTTTCCCGTCATTGTCTGTAAAATGTTCTACTTTGTTTCTTTAACTTTATTTTTTCTTCTCATCTAATAATCTGGTATAATAATCCTTCTTACATATTCTCATAATACTAATTAGTTTGTTTTTTGTATTTATTATATGTAACCCCTGTGTTATGGTAGCACTAGCAAAAGAGTCAAGTGTGGCAGAACCCCAGAACAGACGGACACAAGAGGCAAACTAACAATAAAAGGATTTATTAAAATGATGGACAAAAGAATAAACCTACTCTAACGGGACCTAAGTGGGGGGAATGTGTGGATGCCCGAGAACTGGATAATGTAAATGTGGTGTGAGTGGGACTGTACTCTATGTGTCTGGGTGTGAGTGTCTAGCGTGCAAAACTAGTGTGGTGTAGATATGTAGATGAGTGAAGTGTTGAAATATGTACGTGTACTAACCAGTCCAGAGCAGAGAGGGGGAATAGTCGGCAGGCAGGCAGACGGGGGGGTTAGGCAGGAGGAGTAGGCGGCAGGCAGGCAGGGGGTTAGGCAGGAGGAGTAGGCGGCAGGCAGGCAGGGGCATAGGCAGGAGGGGTGGTCGTTAGGCAGGCAGGGACATAGGCAGGAGACGTAGTCGATAGGCAGGCAGGGGGTCTAGGCAGGGGGAGGCAGGTTCCTTTGGGGAGCGAGGATCAACAAAGAAAACAACTAAGGTTAGCAAAATAACAAACAAACAAAACTCTGAAGTGAAACTACTTGAACGAGAATAGACAACAGGGAGAGCCAAACAACTAACCACATGGGTCAAAATAATCAAGCGTCGGAGGAAGGTTTCTGGGGCTTCTTATAGGGCTGCCTCCTCCTGAGTTGATAGCTGGACCCAGCTGTCTCCACTTGAGCCTGATGAGGCTCAACGAGCGCCAACGAGGCAGGAGGGGGCGGAGCCGATGAGGGATTCACAACAGTACCCCCCCCCTTAGGGGAGGCACCTGACGACCGTCCTGGAGCGTCCGGGTGGGCCTGATAGAAATCCTCCAGGAGTGTGGGGTCGGCGAGGTAGGACGGGGGCACCCAGCTCCGGTCTTCGGGGCCGTAACCCACCCAGTCCACCAGATACTGGAACCCCCGTCCCCTACGGCGGACAGACAGTAGGCGGTCAACCGTCCACACCTGGTCGCCATCCTTCAGGACCCGGGGAGGTGGGGGGGCTGGAACGGGGGGGGACAGGGGGCTAGTGGAAACAGGCTTGAGGAGGGACACGTGAAATACTGGGTGGACCTTGAGAGCAGGGGGAAGGTTTAATCGAACCGCTGCAGGGTTAATAATCCGGTCAATAGTGTAGGGCCCAACATAACGGGGATTTAGCTTACGGGAGGAGGTCTGGGCGGTCTGGAGGGGCAGGTCCCGGGCCAACAGCCAGACCTTCTGGCCGGGACGATAGGCCGGGGCTGGCACCCTCCGCCGGTCGGCACAGCGACGGGACCGCTCAGTGGCCCGCAGCAGAGCGGTCCGGGTGGTCCTCCAGATGCGCCGACACCGGCGGAGGTGGACCCTGGTGGACGGGACTGCCACCTCCAGCTCCTGTTGGGGAAAGAGAGGAGGTTGATAGCCCAAGGAGCATTCAAAAGGGGACATACCCGTGGCGGAGCTCTCCATGGTGTTGATGGCATACTCCACCCATGGTAGGTACTTGGCCCAGGAGGCGGGGTTGCTGGTGGTGACACAACGCAGGGCTGCCTCCAGGGCCTGGTTGGTCCGCTCGGCCTGTCCGTTGGACTGCGGATGGTATCCAGAGGTGAGGCTGACCGAGGCCCCAATTCCCTTACAGAAGGCCTGCCACACCTTGGAGATGAACTGGGGGCCCCGGTCGGACACAATGTTGTGGGGAATGCCGTGAAGCCTCACCACATGGAGCGTGAGGAGGTCAGCAGTCTCGGCCGCGGAGGGGAGCTTGGGAAGGGCGACAAAGTGGACAGCCTTGGAAAACCTGTCCACAATGGTTAGGATGGTGTCCTTACCCTTGGATAAGGGGAGCCCCGTAACGAAGTCTAAAGCGATGTGGGACCAAGGACGACCGGGGATAGGGAGGGGACATAGGAGGCCCGAAGGAGGACGATGGGAGGCCTTACTCCGGGAGCAGATGGTGCAGGCACCCACAAACTCCTTAACGTCCCCCCGGAGTGTGGGCCACCAAAAACGTCGGCTGATAAACTCCGCTGTCCGGTGGGAGCCAGGGTGGCAGGCAAAGTGACTAGAGTGCCCCCACTCTAGCACTTGCGGCCGGACAGTGGAGGGAACAAAAAGTCTGTGCCGGGGTCCGGTACCTGGGTCCGGCTCGGCACGCTGGGCCTGTCTGACCACCGACTCGATGGCCCAGGTGACGACACCTACCACCCGGGTAGGGGGGAGGATGGTGTCTTGGGTCACCGGCATATCCGGGGACTTCCCCGGGAACAGCCGGGAGAGGGCGTCCGCCCTGACGTTCTTTGACCCCGGGCGGTAGGTGAGGGTGAAGTCGAATCGGCTGAAGAACAGGGCCCAGCGTGCCTGTCTAGGGTTAAGCCTTTTTGCCGTCCTCATATAGGTCAAGTTCTTGTGGTCAGACCACACAAGGAACGGCAGCTTAGCCCCCTCCAGCCAGTGCCTCCACTCTCCGAGGGCAGCGTGGATGGCCAGCAACTCCTTGTTGCCCACATCGTAGTTCCTCTCGGCAGGGTCAAACCGGTGAGAGTAGTAGGCACACGGGTGGACCTTCTGGTCCTCCTCCGACCGCTGGGTGAGAACGGCCCCGACGCCCGTGTCTGAAGCGTCTACCTCCACGATGAACTGCCTGGCTGGATCCGGGTGGGCCAACACCGGCGCGGTCGTAAAGAGGCCCTTCAGGGTGGAGAAGGCCGCCTCAGCCTCAGGGGTCCAAGAGAACGGGCGAACAGTGGAGGTACAAGCAGTGAGAGGGGCCGCCACCTGGCTAAACCCCTTGATGAACCGCCGGGTAAACCCGGCGAACCCGAGGAAGCGCCGGAGTTGTGTTCGGTCGGTGGGTCGTGGCCACTCTGCCACCGCCTTAATCTTAGCCGGGTCGGCGCGCATTTGCCCTTCTTCCACGACGTTACCCAGGTACGTCACAGAGGAGGAGTGGAAGACGCATTTCTCCGCCTTGACGAAGAGACGATTCTCCAGGAGCCGTTGTAGGACCAGGCGCACGTGTTGGTGGTGTTCCTCCATGGTCGGGGAAAAGATCAGGATATCATCCAGGTAAACCACCACGAAAACATTTATCATGTCCCTCAGCACGTCATTGACCAGCTCCTGGAAGACTCCGGGGGCATTGGACAGGCCAAAGGGCATGACCAGGTACTCGAAGTGACCGAGGTGGGTGTTGAACCCGGTCTTCCACTCGTCCCCCTCCTTGACCCTAACCAGATGGTAGGCGTTGCGGAGGTCAAGTTTAGTGAACACCCGGGCGTGAGTGAGGGGCTCGAAAGTGGAACTCATAAGGGGGAGTGGGTATTTATTCTTAACAGTGATGGTGTTTAAACTACGAAAATCTATACAGGGCCTCAGGCCACCATCCTTCTTCGCCACAAAGAAGAAGCCCGCCGCGAGGGGGGAAGACGATGGTCGAATTACACCCGAGGCTAGGGACTCGGCTATATAATTGCGCATTGCCTCCTTCTCCGGGACCGAGAGGTTGTAGAGACGACCCTTGGGAAGGGCTGCCCCGGGAAGGAGGTTGATGGGACAATCATACGGCCGGTGAGGAGGAAGTGAAAGGGCGCGGTCCTTACTAAACACCATGGCCAGGTCAAGATACGTAGAGGGGACACCAGTGAGGTCCGGGGGAGAGACTAAGGGCCTGGGACCGCTGGACGGAGAGAGGGCGGAGCGTAGGCAGTTGGCATGACAGGGGATGCTCCAGCCCAAAATCCGTCCAGTGGTCCAGGAGATGTGGGGATCGTGTCTCTCCAACCACGGCCTACCTAATACTAGGGGTGCAGTGGGGGCGTGGAGGACAAGAAAACGTGCCGTCTCGACGTGATTACCGGACATGGTGAGGGTGAGGGATTCAGTGCTATGCGTGATCCTACCTAAGGGCCTCCCATCGATGGCTTGGGGGAACAAGGCATGGTCGAGGGGAACGAGCGGGATGCCGGCCTGACGAGCGAGGGTGATGTCCATCAAGCACTCGTCGGCCCCGGAGTCAATGAGGGCGCCGGCAGAAATGGACTCCTCACCCCAGGAGAGGGTGGCTGGGAACAGCCGGTTGTGGTTCTTGATGGGTTGGGGGATCGAGGCACGGCTCACCAAAAACCCCTCCTTTAGCGAGCCGGGTCTTTTGGCCGCGCCGGGCAGGTTCGGAGGACGTGTCCGGGTCTTCCGCAATACAGGCACAGCCCGCCCCGCATTCTCTGCTCTCTCTCTTCCTGAGAGAGGCGGGACCGGCCGACCTGCATGGGCTCCTCCGCTGACTCAGAGGTGGACGGGGCTGGGGAGAGCATGGGAACCCGAGGGGGCAGGGCCGAGTGGGCGGCCGCAAAACGGGGGAGAGAGGACGTGCGGCTGGGGACCGAGTGAGGGGGCCCCACGGCGCGTTGGCTGCGCTCCTGGCGGCGCTCCCGCAGGCGCTCATCCATTTGTAGGGACAAGGTGACCAGTTCTTGAAGGGAGCCTGGGCGGTCCCGGACGATAAGGTCCTTCACCGCCTCACTCAGACCCCGCCGGTAGGCGCAAAGGAGCGCTATGTCTCCCCACCCGCTGTCGGCGGCGAGGATCCGGAACTCTAGGGTGTAGTCCGCGACGGTCCTGGAGCCTTGCCGGAGTTCCAGCATCCTGGAGGCGGCGTCCGCGCCGTCAGTGGGGTGGTCAAACAAAAAGGAAAACTCCCGGCGGAACGCCTCGTAGTCCTGGGCAAGATGTGGGTCTCTGCCCACCACGGCTATGGCCCAGTCTAGAGCCTTGTCCACCAGGAGGGACATAACGAAGGCTACTTTAGCCTCTTCTGACCCATACTTGGACGGTTGGAAAGCAAAAAAAAGTTCACACTGGGTCAGGAACCCTCTGCCCAGATCAAAGTTCCCTCCAAAGGGTCGAGGGGTAACCAGGTTGGGCTCGGGTTGGGCGGGAGCTCGCCCTGGGGGGGCTGGAACCCCCGGTGAATCGGCAGGGGGAGCAGGGACTGCAGCTCCTCCAGGGAGCGTGTTCAGCCTCAGCTGGATGGAAGTCACCGCAGAGGCAAGAGTGCCCATCTGAACAGCAAGGGAGGCGAGAGCAGCTGAGGCGGAGGTGGACGACTTCTGGAGCTCAGCGATGTTACCCTGAACGGAGGGGAAAGCCTTACTCAACTCCGCCTGGAGGGACGCGAGCTCGGCCGCGTGGGCGGAAACAAGCTCGTCAACTGAATGGGCAACTGGGTTGGGCTTAACTGCGGGCGTCTGCCCCGAGGTGCTGCCTTGACTCATAATGGCTTGATTATTCTGTTATGGTAGCACTAGCAAAAGAGTCAAGTGTGGCAGAACCCCAGAACAGACGGACACAAGAGGCAAACTAACAATAAAAGGATTTATTAAAATGATGGACAAAAGAATAAACCTACTCTAACGGGACCTAAGTGGGGGGAATGTGTGGATGCCCGAGAACTGGATAATGTAAATGAGGTGTGAGTGGGACTGTACTCTATGTGTCTGGGTGTGAGTGTCTAGCGTGCAAAACTAGTGTGGTGTAGATATGTAGATGAGTGAAGTGTTGAAATATGTACGTGTACTAACCAGTCCAGAGCAGAGAGGGGGAATAGTCGGCAGGCAGGCAGACGGGGGGGTTAGGCAGGAGGAGTAGGCGGCAGGCAGGCAGGGGGTTAGGCAGGAGGAGTAGGCGGCAGGCAGGCAGGGGCATAGGCAGGAGGGGTGGTCGTTAGGCAGGCAGGGACATAGGCAGGAGACGTAGTCGATAGGCAGGCAGGGGGTCTAGGCAGGGGGAGGCAGGTTCCTTTGGGGAGCGAGGATCAACAAAGAAAACAACTAAGGTTAGCAAAATAACAAACAAACAAAACTCTGAAGTGAAACTACTTGAACGAGAATAGACAACAGGGAGAGCCAAACAACTAACCACATGGGTCAAAATAATCAAGCGTCGGAGGAAGGTTTCTGGGGCTTCTTATAGGGCTGCCTCCTCCTGAGTTGATAGCTGGACCCAGCTGTCTCCACTTGAGCCTGATGAGGCTCAACGAGCGCCAACGAGGCAGGAGGGGGCGGAGCCGATGAGGGATTCACAACACCCTGCCTCCTTTGTTTCATGCTTTATACATACACTTTATAGAGTATACTTTTTCTTGTATGCATTTTGAATGCCCCTGGACATCCACAGATTTTCAGAATATTTATTCTTATTGCTACATTGTTTTAGTGGGCAGTTTTTGTCATATAGAACTTTAAATGTTTCTAGGAATAACCCATACGCTTTGTCCACATCTGATTCTTCATATATACTCTTCTAATTCCATTTTAATAACTCATTTCTAAAAGCAGATATGGATTCCTCAGTTCTACTGTCTTGTATGTCATTTCCTTTAACTCCCTCTTCTTTCTATAATTACATTCATAAAATGAAAAGACAGGCAGGTGATCGCTAATATCATGGATTAATAGTCCACTTGTTGTGTTACTTTCCACATTATTTGAGGCTTAGTGCACGCTGACAGAGTCGCCAGGAAATTGAAAATGTTATACATGTGGTGGGTCTGCTTTGGTACAGTGTGACAAGAGAGGCCACCCTGTACCCGGTTTACCTTCGACTCTGACAGCGTGTGAGGTGGTCAATATACCTCCCACGGTCTTGTCCACCACGTCGCCTGGGTCTAAAATAGGAGTCTGTTTTGCCGTTGTCTGCTTTCTCCGCAGCATTCAGTTCCTGTGAAGAGAAAACTCGATTGAGATTAGTTTAGAGTTTTGACATATATTCATTTTCATGGAGAGGGGGTTCAAGCCCCCTCCCTCTGTCTCTGTATCATGTCGGCAAGCTTTCTTTTAATAGATTGGTTATCCCTCTCAACCTAACCCTAACCCTGTGACTACTGGGGGTGGTAGACTGAACCAAATCGATGCTTAATCCCCATTGCTGTCTCAATTGCAGCCATATGGACTTTTATTTTATTTTATATGTGACCCATTATCAAAGTGTATTATTGTAGGGAAACTAAACCGTGGTATGAATTCCTTTAAGAGGCACTTTATTACAGATGCGGCATCCTCCCGTTTACACGGATATGCTTCAGGCCACCTTGAAAATCTATCAATCACTCCCATGTCCGTGAAGTCAATAATCACTTGGAATGGACAGGGAGGCATCGGATATGTGTACATTTAAGTACTGTTTTAACGGGTTGTGTTTGTTACACACATCACAGTCTGAGATGAAATTCTTAACCATCTCCAAACCATAAGGGTCCACCAATCTTATTATTGCCCCCAAAATACTACTATTACATACGGCGATCACCGTGCGTCAATAGAGACACTCCTTCTAGCGGAACCACTTCTCCTTCTCTTGTCCGCGCTCAAATGGTGTGACACACTCGCTCCACAACACTTTTTTTCTTTTTCTTTTTCTCCTCAATCGAGGCATAACATTATTTTATAAAGTTTGCAAGTGATATTTGAGTGATACCAAGCCAGGGAGCACTCAGCCTAGACCAGTTGCTCCAGGGCGCTTTACTCAACTATCCCTTTTAATAGTAATAATTACAATAATAATAACAATTCTAACACTATTATTTACACACAATATTACATAACATATTGCGTGAGTTTAGAATTATAAGGTTATATCTCCGCTTAGGGTAGTTCAGAGATATTGAGCGTCAACGTTTTTACATTCCATTATGTTCCGTGAGATGGGACCCTTGTATTTTATGAATTACCCACTCAAAATGTCAACATTTTTAAAAATAACACCACACATTAATAAACCACTTAATGGATCAGATTATGCAAAAAACTCAATTTTGACTAAAACGATGATAGAACCTTATAATCCTAACGTCACAATTGTTTTAGCGCCCGCTGTGAGAGGAGGCACGCTAATACTAGGACCTCTACCGGACTGCAGTCCTGCCGTAGACGCTACCCTACTCGCAATGACCTCACTTCTCACTTGGTTTGCAAGGTATTTTAACCTTCGGGACACCGTCCTTTCATTAGACCTCGTCGGGTCTAAACTGGGGGCTGGTTACCTCTTAATATCCAGGACTGTCGTGTCTTTCCTTACCTTAGACCTCGGCGGGTCTATCCTGGGGACTGGTTACCCCTCTTTATTTCCAGGACTTAGCTACTGTCCCTTCTTTAGACCTCGGCGGGTCTTATTACACGTTAATACAAGATGTGCTTAAATATCAGACAGTGGTGTTCAATAATGTATAGAATGTCAATTTAATTAATGATTATCCTTACTTTTGACGGATCTTCAAAGACACAGATCAGAATGGGTTTGACGATTCCAGGACCCAGCACTTCCAGCTAGAATACTATTGTCTACCTAAGCAGATTTCATTAAATGGCTCTGCTCACCTCTTTTGTGTTGGTACCGTGGAAGTGCTTAGTCCGAATCCAGCCTCGCCCACTCCTCCTTGCATCCCGTTGAAGATCACGTCGGGGTCACCAATTTTGTAAGGCGATCAACTTCTCCAGTATCGATTTAATTGAGTCGTCACTTTACAAGCGAGTTCGTTTAATCTCAACGAGACGTCCTTGATATCACTTCTTAAGATGATATGATCCAATCAAATATTAGGCACCACTACTGAACTGTTCATTAAGATAATATTTATTCAAGCACATCAGCAAGCAATAATAGTTCATTTCCATGGAAAAGTGGTCTCATCTAGTTTCACCTCTGCAGGCCCGTCTCAGCTAGCCGTCAACAAGTTAACTGCAAGAGCTCCACCAGACCAGAGTCCCCTTTTTCCTTGGTACATAGTGTTTATACATTTGATTTAACATTGGGGCTGGGTGGTGCCCCCCCCCCCCCCTATCTAGTAGTTTTCCACTTGTCCGTACAAAATCCGTTGCAGCTGCTCGTTAGCATGGCCTTCAATTCCTCTCTTGTGTGGGTGCTGAGAGTCTATGTATGTTATCAGCTTGAGTGTCCTGCTAGCGTCTCGTTCCCATGGTGATATCATACTTTGTGAGCAGAGCAGTGAGTTGAGTTCTTATCAGTAGCTTGTGAAAACATTTGAAGTTGCACAGTAATATGAGTTAGGATTCGATTTACAAGTTAAAGTATAGTATAGAAGAATAGACTTATCATTAATCATTAGTTATGAAAGTATAAAATCAGTACAGAAAAATAGAATATCATAACAGCAGGTATACAATGGTTGTTAGCACATAGGTAAAAAAGTAATTTACAGGCAGTTTGAATCATAAAACGTTCTTTTAGTCAGGAGCTTGTCTTCTTCTTGTCGCTCAAAAACAGAACCTCTCTTTTGGCTTTGCGTGACCTTCCTATTGTTCTCAACTGACCGCATTCACATATTATTTAAATGAGCACATAGTACATGATTTATCACTTCTAGTGATTTTAATACAAATTCCCAACATGTGTATCATCAACCTATTAACTCTGTATATGCCTAGACTCTGTATATCATAACTCTTTACATTTGATATACAATTCATTATCCCATACACATCACTGTACTTTATGACCTGGTCTCCTGGCCTTCATTAAGCCTAAGGAGACAGCATCACTGGTACATCTTTATTTACAAAGCCATACTGGGCCAACTCCCCTCATATTTATGCAATCTCATATCACTCACCAACAGCTCTTGCTGGTTGCTCTACCACGTACACAGGTCTCGCTTGGAACTTGACAAAGCAGCTTTTTCATGGAATAACCTCCAGAACACACTAAAGCTTAATAACCTTGTCTCCCTGAGAGAGTTCAAAGCAGGAAATTGTGTGACAGAAATGTGCAATTGCTACTCCTAAGATGTTGTAAATAGTGTTTATCTGTTATCTCTTATCTGTTATTTATTATGTTTGCCAATGTTGTAACTTGTATCTGTACTGGTGTGCTTTCTTGGCCAGGTCTCCCTCGAAAAAGAGAATTTAATCTCAAGGGACCTCCTGGTTAAATAAAGGTCAAGTAAAAAAAATAATACATGTAGTTGTAATTTGGTAATGACTAAAACATTATTTGTTTCAAGGCATACAAGATAAACACAGATGTTTCGAAAGATTGTCTTGTTGCAAATCTTTCTATTACAGGAACCTTGAAGGTCACCAGAAGACATTGGATACATTGTAATTCTCTATCCTCCTCTCCAAAGTGTGCAGTCATTACTCCCCATTATTGAAGATTTGAAAAGATTGGATTAGCATTTTACATTACATTTACATACGAGACACTTTCTCTACATACGTCATATAAAGGTTCTCTTTAAAGGAAGCCTCTCAAATGCAAGATATACAGTGTGGGCTTCCACAGGGCCCTTCACTTGGACCACTGCTCTTCTCCATTTTTTTCTTTACAAATGATCTCCCACTTGCTTAACACCACCTGTGTTTATGTATGCAGATGATTCAACATTCTACATGTCTGCACCAACAGTTCACCTCAAAGGAAATCA
The DNA here is from genome assembly GCF_963989245.1 of Nansenia antarctica. Classification (NCBI taxonomy): domain Eukaryota; kingdom Metazoa; phylum Chordata; class Actinopteri; order Argentiniformes; family Microstomatidae; genus Nansenia; species Nansenia antarctica. The sequence continues at coordinate 94,627,528 of NC_137674.1, read as the reverse complement.
CCTCAGCCCTCAACAAAGAGTTGCAGATAGTATTTAACTGGATCAGAGACAAACAAACTTGTCCTGAACATATCTAAGACTAAGAGCATTGTATTTGGAACAAAACACTCATTAAGCTATAACCATAGCTGAATCTGGTAATGAACAATGTTTCTATTGAGCAGGTACAGGAAACAATGTTTCTCGGTCTAACTTTAGACTGTAAACTAACATGGTCAAGGCATATAGATTCACTTGTGCAAAAGATGGATCAAGTAGTCAAGAGATGTTTTTCTTTTTATTAACACCAAATCTGACCAAACATCCTGCAGACCCTAGTTTTTATCACAATTAGATTACTGCCCGGTGGTCTGGTCAGGCACTACTAAAACATCTAGGGGAGCTACAAAGGGTTCAGAAGAGAGCAGCTTGCCCTGCAGTGCACAATGAGAGCAAATAATAACGACATGCATGACCGACTCTTCTGACTAGGTTGATGAGGTTAAAAGCATAACTTCTTTTGTTTGTAAAAAAATAAATAAAATAAAAATACAAATTAATATATAATATAAATATATTTAATATATAATATCAATATTAACCTTCTGACAACCCCTGACTGTTTGTATAGGCAGCTTACACTCAGCTCTGATGCACACATATACCCCACCAGACATGCCACCAGTGGTAACTACACAATTCCAAAAACTAAAACAAATTGGAAACAGTGCTGTGTAGAGCTATGGTTGAATGGAACTCCCTACCAGGTCATATCTATAAAATCCAGAATAAAATCTGTTTTTAAAAGAAACAAGTGAAGCAACACATTATATGCATTAGATCCTAGCTGAGTATTTTAATTTTAATTCTATTTCTGTTATTTATTGTTTTATATGTGGATGGTTTTCTTGTGTGTGTTTTTGTGATGTTCACTAAAAACTAAGGCCGTTGGCATTGCTGACTTTCATTTTATGTAATGATAGCAAGCTTTTTTGCTAAACTATAACTATATAAAAAGGTATGCTCCAGTCTCTCTCCGCGTTATGAGTGACTCAATTAATTTAGATAGACCAGTTGAAGTTTTCCCAATTGTCCCATTGTGATGCAATAATCCGTCGCACCACAAACTTTTACAAAATTTGACAGTGCGACAAAACTCGCACGCCGTGTGCTTTGTCCCATTCAAAACGAATGGAATCGAATTTTCGCGGTGCGATGAAAATCGGGGCCGTGTGCATTGGGATGAGATTTTCTCATAGACTTCCATTCAAACTTCAAAATCGAATGTTGTGCAATAAAAATCGCACGCCGTGTGCCTTAAGTGACATTTTCCGAGAGCGAAATCTGTTGTGGTATTTAAAAATGGCGGTTAGCGAAGAAATCTATGAACATGGGATGACAATTTCCATTGACCAATCAATGGTGTGCAGCATCACATGTCACACACAGCCTGGCAAAAAAGTACCTTTCCCCAACTTTCGCTAACCCTCCCGAACGGGAACTAAAAATGGCACGGGTTCTGTGGCCTGGTCCGGCTCGGTTGGCAGTGGAGAAAGGTAAAAGAACAGGGCCAGGGTCGGCCCTGTAGTGGAAAAGCGCCATAAGTCAGCTCTTCTGAGGGAGGGAGTCTGCAGCAACATTTGAGCTGACCTGGGCTGAAGACCGGCACCTAAGCTGTTTCATCATGATTCATTCATCTAAACTGCAAACTGCAGTGTACTGTAAAGGTGATCCAATTTCATATCATAGCAAAATGTAGTCAATAAACTGAAACCAATTGTTGTCAAACACATTTATTGAAAAGAAAAAGAAATCAAGAAAAATCAGAGATAAAATCCTCAGTAAAGAAATACAAATGAAAATAAATATAAAATAAATTATAAGTACAAAAATTTGCGAGCAATTTACATCTCTGCTAAAAAATGATTTTTTTTCCTCCAAGAAGCCTCTCATTGAGGGTTGGGAGATGGGATTTTGTAGTGCAACAAACAACTGACACACAACAATTGACATACAAGAGAACTGTAATAAAATGTTTACCAACATTATTTGTTTCATTCAGTTAAGTAACAACTTTATTATACTTCTCTATTGGTTACAAATACACACATTTCCCTGAGGAAACAATTTCCACTGGAAGTTATACAGAGTCAGTGGCTGATCTGTTCTAAATGCCTCTTAATGGTTTTGTTTCAAACGTTTAAAAAATAAAAATTCAGGTGATTAGAGATGTCAACAGTCTGTATAATGTGTACCTTGCACTGGAGCAATTAGTTAGTATGGTAATATGAATTCACAATTTGAAGTTTTAGGAGTCATGATAATTGATTCAAAAGGTGAAGGCATTAAGGTGCATCATTATGACAGACAGTTGAGACTGAATCATTTTTCCCCTAGCAGCAAAAGAATCCCTTCTAGAGGAGACACAGAGAGAAAACAGATACAGATATCCACAACAATGCACGTTCTTCCGCATGTATACCTTGATTTGACATGAAAGACACAGCAAAGAAAGAAAAGTCAAACGTGAAAAGCATTGCTTAAACATTTTGGGTGATTAACATTGGGGAAGATATAAAAAAAAAAACATTCAACAAAAGATTGTCTGAATATTTCTGCCCAGAATCAGTGTTTGCAGAGCTGAGGTGCCTATATATACTATATGAAATCCCTTCTTTCATTTGGTAGATTCATGGTAAATGTTTTCACTGATAAAAAGTACAGAGATGACCACATGCTCAAGCACTTTTTTAAGATAAGGATTCTCCAATGTTCATTATATGACTAAATCTTGGTCAGTGTTCTGACCAATCACACCTCAACATCATTGGTTCAAATTGTTATTAAAAAAAGAAAAACGCCCAGAGGACATACTAACAAACACATAACATACTAGCTCAGTCACAGTAATAATGACAAAACACAAAGAAAACCCAGACATTACAAAAACAAAAAGTGTATAATCCAACTGATCATGACAAACAGTACCAACAGGAGCAGAGGGAGATCCGACAGCCCTTAGATAGACATGGAAATCAAGACTTCAATCACATCTCTAAACAACCGTTTCTGAAGCTACATTTAACAAGGGAATCATGTAAATGTACGTCTCAAATAAATATACAGGTAGATTCCAAATTCTAATCTCATTCTCAACATTAAAGGTCCGTCACATTCCAGTCTGATTTGGAGTTGGGCTATTTGATAGATCTGGAAATAGTTGTTCATAACCATTTGAACATTAATTAAAATGTTCGTGAAATCTTTGGGAAACAACATATGAATCAATCTTTTCTAATTATCAAACAAACATTCTAACTGCTGCTGTTTGTTCTGCCAACTTCAAAATGTGTTATTCCTTAGCAGAATTCAGTACACATTAACCTCTGGCTTGTGTAACATCAGCAATGTTTTTTCCCAACAGATTTGCACTTATTAAAAAGCAGAATTATTATGATATTCAGTCAAATATTGGTTTTGAGTGACAGATGAATTGGCACAACAGGGTGTACTTTAGAAACCTATAATATTGTCAATCTACTGTATGGCCAATATTGCGTAATGTTTCTGGAGAATATCTCTCTACAGTGTGTCTTATAGCCAGTCCAACTTCACTCATATTCCCAACAACACTCCACAAATCATGAACAGCATAAAGATATATTAGTTTTAATCATATAATTCATAAAAAAACTTGGACAAATGCAATAAACATTATTGCCGTTCCTGAAACTCGAAATCAGTGGGAAATAAACAACTAAGCATTCTAGTGATGCCTCTCAGTACTGTGTTGTTCCTCCTTCCTCATTTTTATTTTGGATTTTAGAATATAGCAACTGATAGACATCAGATGACAATTAAACTAATATCTCTGATGATATGTGATGATGATGATGATGATGATGATCTACCACAATGACAAGAAAGACAGGGTTACAGAGTACATTAAACTGACCGGCAGACAATCTGAAATCTACAATACTGTATGTCATGACAACATCAGAGAGGACCACAATGCACAATGCATCATATATTCATATGAACCTGTTTAGTTTTGGAGAATATTGAGTATGAATACATGTGTATGAATACTATTTACCTGTGAGTGTCAAGAGTATAGGGAACATTTGTTTTAGCCCTTTGATTTCTCTGTTGACTGTGCAGTGTGCGGTGTGCGATGGTAATACATGGAGGTCCATGGCTGGAGCAGTGTGCAGCGGTCGTATTATGGGGTGTAATTGCATGGCTGGATGGAAAGACAATGCATCCAACAGGTTTCACAACACCTGGCCTTTCACTATCATACCTTCTCTTCTCGTCTTCCATAGGAAGAAATGCAATACAGATAGGATCTAGAGTTAAAAAAAAAGACAAGACAGACAAATCTATGCAGAGCAGAGCTGGCCCTTGTGGGTGAGCCAGATTGACATGATGCTGTTATTGTTAGAAGCCTTTGGATGGTTTCCCTACATGCGGGTGGGGGGTTATGAATGGTCCATGATCCCAAGCCATGTTCTCATGCTGCCTCTCATCGTGTGCACATATGGATTCTTAATACAAAAAGGTTTATTGCAAATGTCCGTAATACCAGTGACGCAGTAGTATTCTAACCACAATACAACCATGGTTATATGGAGCTGGTTTCATGCACGTCCATGCTTCGGGTGCCTTATGTGATAACCATGGGAGTGGGTGCTTCTGACGGATGGACACACAGAAGCTACAGTATGGGAGAGATCAGAGGGTCCTTGGAATTGGGCGTGACAGCAATTACAATTGTAGAGATCATTCCTGTGTTAAAACTACACTGGTTTTGCAAGGTCTCTGCATCATTTGCCAGTATTAAAAAGCATTGAGGCAATGATTCATCTCAAAACGACACGTGCCCCCACACACAGTGTTGGGGGGCCTGCCACAGGTCCCAGCCTGTGGATACGATGGACTTGCTGTGTTTGCGTGGGTGTGTTAGATCATCTTGGGGGGGGGGCGCGTAGTAGACTAGCGAGGGTATAGGTGAGGGGTGGGTTGGTGGAGGCATGATGTACTGCATTGTGGACTAGAGGGTATGCAGTCCAGACTGAGTCTGACCTGTGGGAGGAATCGGAGCAGCAAACAGCGAGGCCTGAGCAGACACCAGAGTCAGCCCCGGCTGTCCACATCCACACACACAACGCTCCGCTCCAGCTGACTTGACGCACAACTCTCTACTTCACCGTGACCCTCATCTTTCAGTCTTTCCTCTCCATGACAAACCAGTCAACTTGTCCTTTGGTCGTACAATAATATGTCTGAATGAGTAATTTTACGGGAGGTTGGGGGGCGGGGGGGTGCTAGGAGTCTGCCATGATCTGGTAGGAGGAGCCATTCTCTGGGCCAGGGGGAGGGGCCTTGGCCTCCGTGGTGGTGGTGGGCTTGGGGGGCCAGTCAGGGTCGACGCTCAGTTCCTGGGCCAGGTGCATGTAGCGGGCCTTGGGGACCGTGTTCTGTCTGCAGCACAGCCATGAGAGACATTTGGGACCCCACTGGTCGATGCTCCCCTGGACAACAAAACACCACAACAACAACAACAACAACAACAACAGGAGAAGGGGGAGCGAGAGAGGAAAGAACACACAATTAATTAGTTTCTTTCTCTGTTGCATTAGCTCCCTAATGTCGTTTTTTTTATTGGTATTTATTATTGGTAGGTATTAATAATCCTTTGACTTTTCATGCTTTTCAACCCATAGAATGATAAATCATATCAGGCACATGCAAATGTATTGCAGCTCTGTATTGCTGCATGCAATCTACTTTGTTTATATTTGATCATCATCATTTCGTTTCTTTTCTTTACTCCATGACAATATTCTAAAAAAAAAGACAAGCTAAACAAATGAGTCAAGCTCTAACAAATGCAACCAAAAGAAAAGAAAAAGGAATTCAGCAATTGAGACCATTTAACAGAAATGATATCCCATTGACCTGTAACCTAAAGGGTAGAGTGACCGACCGCCAATGTCTGGATTAAAAAAAAACCTGAGCAGGCTGGTGTTGCCTGGAGGACACATACCTGATAGAGGCCATGCGGTTTCCACTGACACAGTTAGATAGGGGGGCTAACAGGGGAGCTTTGAGATGCATGCAGAGGAGTTCTTACTGGAGCGACTATGCTGGGAGGTATCAGAGGAGGAGAGGGCGGGTGGGAGGGGGGTAAAAACCTGGGGCAATCATGCTCCCAGTGGAGTGTAATGATAGAGCATACCCAGCAGGGGGCACAATGAAGAGAAGGTGAGAGAGCAATGGAGTTTGTTCTCTGACCACATGCAAAAAGGTATTGGGAAGTGGGGAGGAGGGTTATATAGAAAGAGTGATGGGTCGGGTACTGAGAAAGAGAGGGAAAAGGGGGAGAAAGGGGAATAAGAGTGGTAGCACCGGGGGGGTGGGGGGGTGAAAAGCAATAAAGGAACAGAAGGTGTCTTTGTGATTTGCCAACCTGTGGTGTCGGGGCGGCAGGGGTGGGACCATAGCTGCCCTGCTTGTCTCGGCTGAACACAAGCTTCCATAAGACGATGTCAAGGACGAGGGTCTATGGAATAGCGCAGTGGGCGGGAAAGAATTACAAGAGAGTAGACTACTTGATCACACAGTTGTTGTTTTTTTTTCAAGAGATTTGTTGTCATCCTCATCCCTTTTGGTTTGTGTACCGTTGATAAGGACATCTAGGGTGATTTTCAGGGTGTGTGTTAGTTGTGAGGGGGAGGAGGCAATAGGAGGTTAACTCAAGACAACAAAATAATGAGAAAGAGAAGAGTTATTATACAGTCATTCCATCTACAAGAAGGTGCTTCTTCTCAGTGAGGATTTGGCTGGAGTGATGATTATTGACTTTGATCAGATGGTGACTTGTCCATTGACTCATTGGTGTGTGTGTGTGTGTGTGTGTGAGTGTGAGTGTGTGAAGGGATCTTCGCAGCCTTGAAGACAGTGCCCTCTAGAGGCCGCTGCTAATCTGTGCATTGGCCATTAGCTTGAGGAGGATATGGAGCTGCTATTGCTACCGCTCTACTGCACAGTGAAAGCCGGGGAGCGTCATCTGATCAATCACTGGTGAAGCAGCCCGGTGAGTGGGGACACAGCACTAGATCATCATTTTACTGACATTTCTCTGAACTTGTAGACTGGAAGAGAGATTGAGAGATTGAAAGAGACTTGTGCTAACACGTTGTCATCACACTCAAACCTACGATACAGTAACTCACGATACCTGAATCCACCTTAGTGATGGACTGACGAGGACATTGCATGGCAAAAGAAAAACTGTACATGAGAAAAGGACCTAGATGGACATCTGGGAGTGTGTGTGTGTGTGTATCTGTGTCTTACCTCCACCACGACAGACACCACTGCATTGATTACGATGATGCAGAACAGTGTAACTCTCCATTCATATGGTACACACACAATCTAGACAGCAAACATAAGACAGATTCACAGGAGCCCGTTTACCATTGGACCAAAGAATATCGCACTTCAACAATCGAAGTCATACTTCAATTGATTTCACTCCAAATAAAAGGCCCTATATACAACTTTAAAGTGGCAATATTATTGTTAACCAACCACCGAGAAATGTAACTTAAGTCTAACTCTCAGTTGTAAATAAAGTGTGTTTCCTCGTTGGTTCCGACTCACCTCTAGGAAGTCGTCAATGGCAGTGATGGGGTAGAACATGATGAAGGTCAGGAACATGTACAGGACCAGAGATGACACAACAAAAGGCCCTGGGAAGGGGGAGAGAGGGGAGAGAGAGAGAGAGAGAGAGAGAGAGAGAGAGAGAGAGAGAGAGAGAGAGAGAGAGATAGAGAGAAACCATCTTGTTTCAAATCATTCTGTGAGATCTCCTCTCCATACTTTCAACATGAATTATTTCCCTTCTGTGGATGAAGACACTTAGAGCAATGGTACAGGAGACTTGATTCTTGAATATTATCAGCCACTAGTTCTGAAATGAGCAAGGCAAAAAGGGGTCCCCAAAATATAAATAAATGTGTCAAGAAATTACCTGAATGGACAGAGACACCTCCTCAATACCATGAGGAAAAAATCTTATTTTGCAAAAGTTTGCTAACCTTAAACTTACATGATTGTGTTGTGTAATGAGATAAGAAATCGATTAACATTAGATCATGAACCATACAGACAAAAAAATCCTGTAGCATCCCTTTAAGAAACTCTAGTTTAGTGTAGTAGCATCCCTTTAAGAAACTCTAGTTTGGTGTAGTAGCATCCCTTTAAGAAACTCTAGTTTAGTGTAGTAGCATCCCTTTAAGAAACTCTAGTTTGGTGTAGTAGCATCCCTTTAAGAACTCTAGTTTAGTGTCGTAGCATCCCTTTAAGAACTCTAGTTTAGTGTAGTAGTAGTAGGGGTGTAAATCACCAGCTTCATCACGATACGATATTATATCGATTTGTTTGTATGACGATACAATGTTTGACGATATCACAATGTCAGTCACGATACGATTTCGATTCGATTCGATTCAAGATCGATATGACGATATGATCGATATGACGCGATATCATATGCCAATCTAACACAATTATCAATTGTAATAAGTGGTAATTAACATACAGCTCATTAACATATACACACACACACACACACAGGTTCAGAGAGACATCCAGACACACACACACACGTCCACACACGTGTCACACACGTCCAGCAGGTCTGATATTGGTCTGACTGGATTCGCCTCGATGAGTAGATGTTAAAAAATATCTTTGGTGTCCAAAACGGTCAATGTATTCGCCCATTAGACTCCCGTTAGACGCACTCTCATTAGACGCACTCACACAAGCCGAACATTTCCGAAGATTACCGGAGATTGCCGAACGCGAGAGGAGGAGGAGCAGAGAAGTGGAGCCGAGTGTTTCTCAACCCTCTCCTCGGGGCGCCCCAGCCGCTCCACATATTTGATCTGTTCCACCACCAGCACACCTGATTCAACTGATCAAGTCCAAAGCAATTATGATTTGGACTTGATTAGTTGAATCAGGTGTGCTGGTGGTGGAACAGATCAAATATGTGGAGCGGCTGGGGCGCCCCGAGGAGAGGGTTGAGAAACACTAGACAGTCACACACGGTGAATGCGAAGTCATTGCGAACGCGAGTATGTGAACTTCCCTGGTTTAGAGAGATGTTCCAAAATATATATTAGAAGGGACAGACTTACTGTCTCTCATCAAAAATGCAAAACATTCGTATCTTTTTCAAGTCTCTCTCTCTCTCTGCGCGCATAAGATGACGATATAGATCGATGTTTTTACATTGCATCGATGTAATCAGATCGTTAGTCAATGAATCGATGCATCGATGTGAATCGATGTATCGTTACACCCCTATGTAGTAGCATCCCTTTAAGAACTCTAGTTTAGTGTAGCAGCATCCCTTTAAGAACTCTAGTTTAGTGTAGTAGCATCCCTTTAAGAAACTCTAGTTTAGTGTAGTAGCATCCCTTTAAGAACTCTAGTTTAGTGTAGTAGCATCCCTTTAAGAACTCTAGTTTAGTGTAGTAGCATCCCTTTAAGAACTCTAGTTTAGTGTAGTAGCATCCCTTTAAGAAACTCTAGTTTAGTGTAGTAGCATCCCTTTAAGAAACTCTAGTTTAGTGTAGTTTAGTGTAGTAGCATCCCTTTAAGAAACTCTAGTTTAGTGTAGTAGCATCCCTTTAAGAAACTCTAGTTTAGTGTAGTAGCATCCCTTTAAGAACTCTAGTTTAGTGTAGTAGCATCCCTTTAAGAACTCTAGTTTAGTGTAGTAGCATCCCTTTAAGAAACTCTAGTTTAGTGTAGTTTAGTGTAGTAGCATCCCTTTAAGAACTCTAGTTTAGTGTAGTTTAGTGTAGTAGCATCCCTTTAAGAAACTATAGTTTAGTGTAGTTTAGTGTAGTAGCATCCCTTTAAGAAACTATAGTTTAGTGTAGTAGCATCCCTTTAAGAAACTATAGTTTAGTGTAGTAGCATCCCTTTAAGAACTCTAGTTTGGTGTAGTAGCACTCTAGTTTAGTGTAGTAGCATCCCTTTAAGAAACTCTAGTTTAGTGTAGCAGCATCCCTTTAAGAACTCTAGTTTAGTGTCGTAGCATCCCTTTAAGAAACTCTAGTTTAGTGTAGTAGCATCCCTTTAAGAACTCTAGTTTAGTGTAGTAGCATCCCTTTAAGAAACTCTAGTTTAGTGTCGTAGCATCCCTTTAAGAACTCTAGTTTAGTGTAGTAGCATCCCTTTAAGAAACTCTAGTTTAGTGTAGTAGCATCCCTTTAAGAACTCTAGTTTAGTGTAGTTTAGTGTAGTAGCATCCCTTTAAGAAACTCTAGTTTAGTGTAGTAGCATCCCTTTAAGAAACTCTAGTTTAGTGTCGTAGCATCCCTTTAAGAACTAGTTTAGTGTAGTAGCATCCCTTTAAGAAACTCTAGTTTAGTGTAGTTTAGTGTAGTAGCATCCCTTTAAGAAACTCTAGTTTAGTGTAGTTTAGTGTAGTAGCATCCCTTTAAGAAAGACTCACAGTTCTTGTAGCTGGGCTGGCGGAAGGGTTTCCCCTTGGAGAAGACGATGGCCACTATGAGGTACTGGAAGGAGGAGATGTAGAAGAGGCTGGTGTTCTCATAGTTCTTGATGTTGTGGTCGTCAATCTCCGTGGAGTTGTTGTCGTGGGAGGTTTTGTGGGAGGTGTTGCAGGCACTGGGGGGAGAGTGATACACAAAGCTAGCTACTTCCTGTCATACATTTCTAAACTAATATGTATGGTCAAAAGTGGCACTTGAGTGTGTGTGCATACAATAAAACTAAAGTAGTACTTGAGGGAAATATGTTCCTATCTTTAGAGTAGTCATATGGGTGGATTTGAATGAATGGTTCATATTGTGTCCAGTATGGTGGTACTACTCACTCGGACTGTGGTGTCCAGATCTCGTACCAGTCCTGGTGCCGGACCCAGAGGAAGGCGAGGGTCTGGAAGCCCAGGCAAATGAGGATCTGGGTCAGAACAGAGAACAGCAGGGGGCCGGAGATCAGACCTGAGGGGGGCCGTCTGGGCACCAGATCCTTCCAGGCTGGGTTCAGACTCACTGGAGAGGGGGGGGGGGGGGGGGTAAGAGAAGACAAGACAATGGATGAGTCAGAGAGCCGTGAAAGGAGAGAGATGGTCGAAGTAGAGAGGTAAAAGAAGAGAGAGAGGGTGAGAGAGAAGAGAGAGTTAGAACCAGCAGTGATAGTCAAGGACAACACGAGCGTACGTTCAGAATCGAATGAGCAGGTTGTCAGTCAGTCTAATAGCTCTCAGGTCTACTTACTGGTGAAGACGACGAGGAGGATGATGGCGATGTCGATGAAGAGGAACTGGAAATCTCCCAGGTTACTGAGGATCTGGGACAAGAGACAAGAGAGTAGAAGTCAGGTCAGAGTTCAACCAGCCAGCCAAGCTGTCTCTAACAGAAGCAGAGATTGGCCCAGAATGAACCTGGAAGGCTGGTGATGGGGTAGAAGGAATAATCCCTTTACAATCTAGGTACTTGAACTTTCGATCTACCACATCCATGGTAAAAACAGGGTGTTTCTGGTTGATGTAGGCTGTCCTCTTTCTAGCTTCTCCAAACAGGTACACAGGTACTTACAGAGTAAAGGAGGGTGACGCTGATATACTGGATAATGCTGTAGAGGGCCATGAACTTGAACACACAGAAGGAGGTGATGAGAGCAGCGCGGCCCTCTCTGTGGAGAAAAAAACAAAACAAAATGGTGGTTCAAGTCAGAGGATTCATTACCACAGTAGACATTTCATTTCAGTAGACACTGATTTCATCACTGATTTCAGCCTGTCTTCCAACGTTTCAGATTCAGTCCAACAACAGAGCAGGGGGGGCCTCCAGACAGTACAGTACCTGATGAGGCTGGGGACACAGGAGATGTTGGGGGTTCTGGAGGTGAAGGGAGAGGCTACAGAGGCCTCAAGCTCAGAGAGAGAGATCCCACCATGGGCTCTCTTCAGGGCCTGAGGAGGAGGGAGAGGGACGGTCGATCAGACACTTTGATTCAGATCACACCTACTTTCACCACTTGGGCTGATCTTTGTAGTGGCAGCCAAAAGTATTCGTCCAATCCCAACTGACTGACTTCATTTCTAACAAAACATTTGTGAGGAGGCTGTACTTACACCACAGTCATTTGCGCCATCTCCACACATTCCCACAAAGTAGCTGAAGAGGGAGAAGGAAGAGGATCATTAACTATATAAAAAGGTCTATAACAACAGATCAAATGAAAAAAGATGGTGAAGGACACAGGTGTGTTGCCTAGTAATAAGCAGCTTTATCCTCTACTCACTCCACACTCTGCAGCGCCTCAATGAGCTGGGTCTTCTGGTCCGGGGCCATCCGGGCAAACACGGTTCCGTGCAGCACCAACTACCAACACAACGACACTGAATCAGATACGACTTCTAAATCCTTGAAGCGGTCACTGTGGGTGTTACGTTGATATCGGTCCCCCCCCCCCCGTACCTTCTGTAGTAGGTCTTGAAAGTGCTCGGTGATGACGGCGAAGGACTTGCCGCCCATGGCGAAATGGTACTGCTCCACACGCTTGGGCTCTTCCACAGAACACACGTCGTTCAGGCTGATCTCCACTTCCTGTAAGGGACAGGAAGGGGAGGGGTCAAAGAGATAAGCAGACAAGAGTAGCAGACAGGCGAAAGGTGAGAGGCGAGGATGAAAGAGGTGACCGGGAGCATGGTGGTCAGGATACTTGTATGTCATCGAATGGAATAGGAAAAACTTTGCTTTAGTAACAACGATATGACACTTGGATTGGTCTAGACTAGAGACTCATTGACATTGCTGTAAAGCAAAACAATATATCACTCATAGCATCCAAACACAATGAGCCCTACAACACAATGACTGGCTGGCAGTAAGGACCTCTATGAGCAGGAGTGTGTATGGAACACACCCCACCCCATTCCTGCTGCGTGTGCTCACTGGGTTATTTCAGACCACTGACATCACTACGCCTCTCCATCTCCATAACATAGGAGGGATCAGCGCAACTAACTAACATGACTCATACTTAATACATTTCACTTATACACTTCATACTGTCCAACAGAGCGCACTCATTAACCTGTGTATGAATGTGTGTGTGTGTGTGTGTGTGTGTGTGTGTGTACCGAGTGTACGTGTGCCTGTGCGTGTGTTTGTGTGTTACAGTTCCTCTCTCCCTCCAGCAGGGGTCCCCCTCACCTCCAGGCGGGCGGTCTTCGTGGGCATGTCAGCGTAGCGCCAGGTGATCTTGGCAGCCTGGCCGTCCTTGGGAGGCAGGGCGTCTGCGATGATCACCCGGTCCTGAGGGGGGATCATCCCGCAGTCCCTCGCAACAGAGATAGCCGTCAGCATGTTGTCACCTGGGGGGGGACAGGTGGAGAGAGGGGGGGGGGGGAGAGAGAGAATGTTAACACAGGGGGGCTATTGTCCTGGAGCTCTCCCCCTTTTCCGTGACACCCTAAACCAGGGGTTCAGACAGGGGAGCCCACTGGCGCTTGACCAACGCTCCGCATGACAGGCCACGGGTTAGTGAGAGGGCTGGCGGACGCTGAAACTCTATCTAATTGCGTGATTACATTTACAGTGCTGAGAACGAGAGAGAGAGAGAGAGAGAGAGAGAGAGAGAGAGAGAGAGAGAGAGAGAGAGAGAGGACAGAGGGAGAAGAGAAAGAGAGGGAGGGTTGGACTTTGGATCTCTCTGCCAGTTTTAAGCTTGTAAGGCCTAAAACTTTATTAGTCCGAATTCCAGGAATACCTCAATAAATGCAGAAGGGATTCAGCTGTGAGCAGCACCACAACAAAAACCAAAGCTTCCCACAGTTCATATTCCACTCTGTAAAAAAAGCACAACATGGCCTTTTTTTCCTAAGCTGCATTTGGTTTGTGTGTGTGTGTGTGTGTGTGTGTGTGTGTGTGTGTGTGTCTCACCAGTGACCATGACGGTGCGTATGAGGGCCTTGCGGAGGTCTTCCAGCACTGCGGGGGTCTCGGCTTTCAGCTTGTTCTGCATGACGATGAGGCCTAGGAAGTCCATGTTGGCCTCGATGTGGTCCCTGAGGAACAGAGTCACACCAGAGTCACACCTCATCAGGGATGAGACACACATGAAACACCCGCGACTTGGTTTGGCAGTTCGATCCCCAGCTGGCCATGCGCCGAGGTGTCCTTGGGCAAGACACGGAAGCCCCAAATTGCTCCTAATGAGCGGGCCGGCATCTTGCATGGTAGCTCTTTGGAATAAGGTGCTATATAAGTGCAGTCCATTTACTATTACACACGTTTAGGGGGACAGAAAAACACTACTGGTCATTAGGGCAGCATGCAGGTAGGTCAGAGACTGTAGATTGTTACCTGTTGACGTTCTGGACTTTGTGCCAGGTGAGTTTGGACTCGAGGCGGCGGTGGGCCAGGGCGATGACCCGGAAACCCTGCTTGGTGTAGTCCTCCAGAACCTCTGCAAAGTTCTCTGGAACTGCGAAGAGAGAGAGAGAGAGAGAGAGAGAGGGGCGGGGGGATTCAGACACAGTGGAAAAGGGTTCATGGGGCAGCGCTAGCTTGAGGTTAGAGAGACCGGCTAGCAATCGGAAGGTCCCTGGTTCGATCCCTGCCTCAGGAGGGAGCTGCATGTGCCCTTGAGCAAGGCACTTAACCCCTTATTGCTCCAGGGGTGTCGACTAAGGCTGATCCCTAGCAGCAAAAAATACCAAAATTCCAACAATTGACTGACAAGTTGATTGCATGGCAAATAAAACAATTGCTATTATATGATTTGGATGATACAGTGCACTTTCCTATGACAACCACACACTTCAAGAGACATTCTAATTCTAAAGGAATTCTTCCAAAAACCTATACTGAGCATGTGTCTTTCTGGAAAAGAGTCTAGACAAAAAAGTCTGGTAGATGTTGCGTTAAATCAGACAGCTAACCTGTGTCTTGTTTGCAGAGGCTGGCCACCACCTCTGGCGCCCCCTTGAGGTAGGCATCCATGCGCTTCTCCCCCAGCAAACGAGCCACCACGCTCATCCTCTGCAGGGCCGACGAGAAGGGGAACTGGCGCACAATACCAATCTCATAGGCCGCCTGGGGAGGGAGCACACCGGGTAACATTTTTTTTTAAAGTAATTTTTTCTGAGCAGTCCCACTCATATTTTTATTTTTATTTTTTTAATTGACAGATACAGTAGAGTTTTGACAGGAAGGATGGGTGAGGGAGAGAGAGGAGGGATGATATGCAGGATATGTCCCCGGCTGGAATCGAACCGGGGACCCTGCGGTTACATGGTCAACGCTTAACCCGCTACGCCACCTAAGCGCCCCGAACAGGGTAACATTTGACCTGCTCTCTCTTTCTCACCCGAAACGAAGGGAACATGACCAAGAGAAGTGGGCTACTTACCGACAACTCGTACAGCTCCTTTAGTGAGAGAGGCAGGGAAACAGGAAGGATATAACAATGAGTTAATGCAATGCAACCAGAGGTAAATAATAACAACACATAAGAGGTATGGGGGGGTGTACCATGTCCTGCTCAGATGTCAGTGCAGGCTCGGCGGGCAGCAGCTGGGTGGGGGGGCGCACCACGGTGGGCATGATGCGGTTGTGGAGGGAGGTCTCCTCCTCCGTGGCCTCGTCCAGGATCTGAGAGGGAGAAGGAGGGAGGAGGAGAGGGTCAGGAGATGACGCACGCATACACGCACATGCACACACACACAGACACCTGCTCAGGGACCGGTCATTTACCCATCCTGTGGCTTCAAACATCTTCAGGTCCAGAGGATCTCCTGACAGTTGGCCCTCGATCTTGGTGAGGGAGTGGCAGGTGGCCATGCATGCCACAAACTGGGACTTGACCAGACTCTCCTTGTAGGCGTTCTCCTCTGACAGCTGGAAACTGAAAACAGAGGCAAACTGGGTTAAGTTTGTAAATGGGTAAATGGGACGATATGGCCGTATGAAACTAAAAACCCCTTTCACACATAGGAGCCTTCCCAGTAGATTCCATGGACTTTACCTGATACGGTGCAGTGTTTCCCCCAGGATTTTTCACATTAGTGGCGGGGTGGTCGTCTTTCGCGCGGGCAGCGCGCGCCCGATAAAACGCGTGCACGCGAAAACAAATATAATTTCTTAAATAGCGGTTAAGTCATTAAAGCCGAGCAGGTGATTTTATATAGAAGGTGATCAAATACCAATATTGTTATGTACGACAGTATGTCATTGCAGCACTTTGTTGCACTTTACGACGTCACGTTCTGTTAGAGCTTTACGACTGTGTGTGTGTGTTGTCAGAATGAATGGCACTTGACAGTAAACGGATCTCAGTTTGTATACCTGTGTGGATCTACATTTATTAGCATAACACAAACATAATAAATTAGATAGAACAACCCTGTTCATTAATGTTCATTAATGCTTGAGTTCATGTTCATGTTCGCACTGTTACTGTGTTGTGTGCCAATGCACCCCTGTGATGCTGTGTGTGTTATTGAGACCGTTGGGAGAGAGAGCTCCGGTGAACTAAGAAAGTTGTGTATGAGATAGTTTACAATTAAACGCACAGATTACATGAGAGAAGCTATCTGTCATTATTTCAACCACTGTCCAAGTGGGGACGTTACAATACTTTCGTTTTAGAACGAAACGTTAGGCTAGCAGCGTTTAGCAGTCACCATTCTTGAGCAAAACATGATACAAACAAACATTCAAATACTCGTGTCGTCTTGATTTTTTTTCCGATTTCAATGTATGACGCATCATTTGAAAGCTTACCATCTGTAGTTTCAGACTATGTAAACAAACGAAAAATTACGTAAGCAAATGGTTATTATTTATCTGGTATAGATACCACTTCTGCGCCGAATGTACCGCCACCGGCACAAATCCGCACCCGTAATTACCGTAATTTCTAAACGGTTTGTGCTATCGAAAAAAATCCAACTGTCCCTGAAAGCTGAGATGTTGCACTTCAACCAACATATAGGGTATTACGGTAAAATGTGACGTGAGGACATTCTCAGAGTCAGTTTACTCACAGTGATTGGCGGAGCGTTCAGGGACACATGCTTTTTTTCAGTTCTCCGGTCATAATAACTCGCTGAATCAAAGTGGACTGTTTGAATCATTTGGTGGCGGAGCAAATTCATTCGTGGCGGCCCGCCACCAATAAATGCATATAGAGGAAACACTGCGGTGTATGTGTGAACGTGACTGAGCAAGGAAATTCGATCAGGCATTTTTCCCCGATCGGGATCATGTATAATCCCATGGAATTTACAGGGAAGCCTTAGGTGTGAACAGAAGCCTGAACATTCCCTGGCCCGGCACGCAAAGGGTTACGTATGTCTGATGCGAGACGTTTTCACATGGAAAAGTTAACCAATCACAGTGAGGAGTTTCTCACTTTGTACTTTTGGTTTGGTCCGCTGATGTTACAGAGTTGTACGGATAGATAGATAGGATCTTACTTACTTAGCTAGATTACTTATTAAATGTACATGTGTGATATGTTTACGCAGTGTGCATCAGTGGCACTTCCAGTCCCTCCCTCGCTTCAACTGTGCTTACTCAGGCCGACAATACAGTGTGGCTGCGCTGTAGCACGTTCTCCCATACTGTGCTTTTGGACCAGCATAGTCTGTTTATATCAACACTGGTATAGTCTGTTTATATCAACACTAGTATAGTCTGTTTATATCAACACTAGTATAGTCTGTTTATATCAACACTAGTATAGTCTGTTTATATCAACACTAGTATAGTCTGTTCATATCAACACAAGTATAGTCTGTTTATATCAACACTAGTATAGTCTGTTTATATCAACACTAGTATAGTCTGTTTATATCAACACAAGTATAGTCTGTTTATATCAACACTAGTATAGTCTGTTTATATCAACACTAGTATAGTCTGTTTATATCAACACTACTGTAGTATAGTTTGTTTATATCAACGGTAATCAAGTGCTTTAGTTGGCAAGCAAACTTGGTGATGGTAAGCATAATACGAGTTGACTCGCTGTTAAATTAATGTGAAAAATATGATGATAAATACATATAAAAAGGAGGTATGATATATGGCAGATATATATATATATATATATGGCAGGGGTCGGCAAGTAAATTTGGACTTGGAGTCACTAGATGGTGGGCCAGAACATAATCAAAGGCTAATTTAAGTAATTGACTTTTCTTTCGAAAAATGTAAATACATTTCCGCGTTGTAGAAAATCAATGACATCACTAGTCAACTAACACAGCTTGTTTTGTGAGCCTGCTAACAATGTAAAGTAGTGTTCTAGTTAACTAGATAGCAGTCCAATCCATTGCGTTGCAGTATTTTGGCTTGACTAGAAACGTAGTTTCACCTTTTTCCATATTTTTGAATAATAAATGTGTGGACTGACGATGTAGCGCAGCCTAACTTATTCGAATAATTATTTAACATACAATTGTCCACCTACTTATGATTCACTATGAGGGGTTCAGCGTCATACACCCCGCTGCCTGACTGTCTGTGCCTGTGTCATTCACTCTCAACATGGATACAAGTACAATAAGCATTCTTCAGTTAGGGGTAGATTCTCTATTCGGACATTATAGCCTATATGTGGGACTGTCGGTCCGATATTGTAAAAAATAAATAAATCTTGAAATAATCTTCGGGCCAAATATTATTGCTGGTGGGCCAACAATGGCCCGCGGGCCGCCTATTGCCGACCCATGGTATATGGTATACGGCAGTCTCACGCATCTGTCTCGTTCGAATTCACGTCTACTACGTTCCAGTTCTCCATCCAGTTGAATGCGTGATTCAAGTAGCTCGCGCAGACCCGGGACATGTGTGAAAAGGCGCAAGACGGCAATCTTCCGGCATTTAGCTCATGTGTGAACGGCGAAAAAATCACTGGCGGACCCGGGCTGGGATTCCATGTAATTTACAGGGTAATATGTGTGAAAGGGGCTTAAAACACTGCTGATGTTTTGGTGTGGCTGTTTCAATTGATGAACACTGTTTCAGTGACCTCTTTCGGATGAAGATGATGAGAATGATGACTTCCTAGGACGTTAATGGTCTCACCTGCCATTCTCCACTCGCTGGACTCCCCACAGGTCTAGTCCGTCCTCCGTCAGTGTGCCCGTCTAAGGAGGGAGAGAGAGAGAGAGAGAGAGACACAATTGAGTCTGGGTGATTCTTACCTCTCTTTAGCAGCTCTCTGGCACCATGAGCGCTAGGCGGGGGAGCTCAGTGTCCTACCTTGTCGAAGCAGACCAGGTTGAGCTGCCCGCAGATGTTGATCCTCTGGGGGCTGATACAGAAGATGCCGATGCTCTTGAGTCGGCGCTGGGCATAGACGATGCCCGCCGTCATGGCAGCGGGCAGCGCGGGGGGCACGGTGATGGTGATGATGTCCAGGGACTCGATGATGATGGTCTTAGCTGGCACCTGGGGCACAGCGACAGACAGAGGGAGAGGCGTGAAGAGAACGAGGCAACCAACACAGTGTCCCCCACAAAGAAAAGATGGCCTACTGGGATCGACTGTATCTATCTATCTATCTGCTGTATCTTATCTACTGTGTGACTGTGTACCGGTACCTTGTTCATGATGCTGAGGACGATGGAATAGACAAAGCCGATGCCGGCGATGGCCACCAGGCACAGCAGGAAGAGGTAGGCGTCGCGGTACAGCTTAAAGTCCGTGGGCTTGGGGTAGAGGATGGAGCGCACCAGCTGGCCTTTAGCTGTGCTGAAACCTGAGGCAGGAAGAGGAAGCCGGAGAAGGACGAGGAAGAGGGTTAAGCCTGAGGATAGCAGCGCTGCAAGGACACAGCTCTGCAAAGATAACAGGTTTGACACACACAAACGCACGCACACAGACACACAAACACATGCCTCACACACACACACACACACCTTACACACAAACACCTCACAGACCACACCCCTTACCTGTGCGGACCACCACAGCCTTGACCAGCTCCCCAGAGTAGAAGCGGGTCTGGATGACGTGGGTGCCACAGAAGAGTGTGTGTCTCTTATGCTCGTCCATGCTGTAGGGTCCTTCGTCCTCCGACTCCGACTTCTCCCCCAGGCCCAGGTTGGGCAGGTTGGTCTTGGTGACGGGTACACTCTCGCCTGCGGGGGACGACGACGACGAGAGGAAGGGGGGAGGGAGGGAAGACGGTGAGGGTGATTTTGGCGATACAGGTTGTGGGAGGACTTGACTTTGTGGGAGGACTTGACTTTGCACTGAAAGCCAGGGTAAGTGATAATATAATGGACTCTTGCAGCTTCACCTGTGAGCATGCTCTCGTTGACGATACAGGTTCCGCTGATCAGCACGGCGTCGCAGGGCATGATGGTCCCGTTGCTAGGGATGACCATAACGTCACCGGGCACCAGGTCAGTGGACATGGCCTCCTCGATCTCTGTTAGGGCATGCGAGAGAGAGAGAGAGAGAGAGAGAGAGAGAGAGAGAGAGAGAGAGAGAGGGTGAGGAGGGAGGGAGGGAGGGAGGGAGGGAAGAAAAGAGAAAGAGAGAGAGAACGAGAGAAGGAAATAGGGAAGGCAAGGCAGGGGGGCAGGGAGTGGGAGCAGAGGAGGTGGTGGTGGTGGGAGAGAGTGAGGGGGGAGAGGTATTCTGTGCGTCAGAGCTCCAGTCTTGTTCAGCACATCTCTCATTACTCATGCCCCTCTGGGCAGGGAAAACGCTGAGACATCATATGCACAGGCCACTGCAGTGCGCACACACAGACGGACACACACACGGACGCACAACTAAGTGAGGGATATGTGACAAACCGTTGTTGGCTCTGCAGACAGACACGCGGACAATACTGTGAGCTGCCACCATGTCATGAAGCATGACGTATTGCTGAAAAAGAAAGAAAAAACAAACACTTCTAGAGGCTGAAATACCAGAACATAAAACAAACACAACATGTCCTTCACATACAAGCTTCTAGCGACTCCTAGAAAGAGAACCCTCCCTCCCTCCCTCCCTACGCAGTGTGATTGTAAAGGGGGCTTTTCTCCCTCTCGCTGGGTGAACCCTTGGCCCCAGAGGCAGTAGACCATGCAAATATGGCCCGTTATGTAGGCCTGAGTGGGCATGGATTAGACCGGGGGGGGGGGGGGGGGGGGGGGAGCTATAGGCCTACATGGTCTAACGCTGGCTTAGCCCTGCTTGACCTGGTTGAGCACGGGCCCTCATACGCACCTTTTTGATGGTGTACAGAGAGGTAGCTATCGATATGACCGACATGAAGACTATGGCTACGGCGTAGTAGTAGTACTCGTCAGCGCTCCACAGGATCACACTGAAGAGCTGGAAGATGTAGAAAGGGTTGAGGACCTGCGGAGAGAGAGAGAGAGAGAGAGAGAGAGAGAGAGAGAGAGAGAGAGAGAGAGAGAGAGAGAGAGAGAGAGAGTTAAGCAATATTTCAATGACGTGAGTGCCAAAAAGAACACACTGTAAGGCCTACAATGATAAATGAATCAATGAGAAATATCCTTGACCCATATCTACAGAAACAACAAAAACAAACTATGCTGCTATGGGGGAAAGAAGAGAGTGAGAGAGAGAGAGAGAGAGAGAGAGAGAGAGAGAGAGAGAGAGAGAGAGAGAGAGAGAGAGAGAGAGAGAGAGAGAGAGACAGAGAGAAAGAAAGAAAGAAAGAAATAAGAGAGGGGAAGAGAACTGTGGAGGAGGGAAACACTGTGTGTGTTGCTATTGTAGGCCCTGTCGACTCGGTTGGAACTAAAACAGACCGTCAGAAAGAAGAAGGCTTGACATCTCCTCAAATGAACATTCCCACTAGAACCACAGGAACAGGATTCATTCGAAGTGAATGTCATTATCTCTGACGGTCGTACATTCAAATCAAAGAGGCTGATATCATAATACAATAAGAATAACCCACCTCTTTGATAAGCAGCTTGAAAACGGAAGGCACTTTCACTGCAATTTCGTTCACTCCGAAAAACAATCTCCTGTGTGGGGACAACAACAAAAGGTTTAACATTGACAAAGCTCTCTCTCAAACATACACACACACACATAAGTATATATACCTAATACCACTAAACGTTTTGACGAGGTGTGTGACGGTATTATTCTACTGTAAGTAGGTCAGTACTCGCCAGGGCTGGAGTCAGTCGCACGCACGCACGCACGCACGCACGCACGCACGCACGCACGCACGCACGCACGCACGCACGCACGCACGCACGCACGCACGCACGCACGCACGCACACACACACACACACACACACACACACACACACACACACACACACACACACACACACACACACACACACACACACACACACACACACACACACACACACACACACACACACACACACACACACACACACACACACACACCCTCAGATGCTGAGTGAATGACACATACAGGGAATAGTAGGCTAGCTCAAGGCATAGTGAAACACACACTGGGCTATGAGAAGGTCACATGTGTTGTTAGGGGTGACTGAGCTGAGAACGCCATGTGGTCTATGGTGAAAGAGATGCTTCAGGCCTGTCAAGCTGAGCACTCTGGAGTCTAGGGGATGGGCTGGATTCGGAGGCAACCTACTACAGTACAGGAGGAAACCACTGAACAAACCCTTTCTGTTATGTACAGAAAAATTATCAGATCGAAAACGCTCTAGAAAGTGTCAGAGTCCAAGCCTTAGCTCAATTTCAGTGTGCAGGCTTCAGCGTCAGTGGTTCCAAGGCTAATAGCATACCTAATGTTTTATGAATGAATGAATGAATGAATGAATGAATGAATTTATGTAGGCAATTGGCCTCTATCCGATTAATCGACAGAATACTCGATCACTAAAATACTTGATAGTTGCAGCCCTTTTTCCAATGTATCAGGTGCAGCATAGAAGAATGTACCAAGTAAGTACTTTTTGCAAACATTCCTTATGTTCTTTTTTCGAAATCTTTTTTTCTATGTGCAGCCGTCAAGTACCTGTACTCCTGCTGGTTCCTGGTCAGACCGGCGCTGTGCTCTGTGTGGACGGTGGAGCAGGTCACCTCCAGATCCTCCAGGCCCCTGTGTGTGTGTGTGTGTGTGTGTGTGTGAGAGCGCATTGGAAAACAAAGAGGAAGGATACATCCATAAAACAAATATGCCTTTTAGAACAAAGGTTTCCAGGTGAATGCAGAAAATAAAAGAATAATAAAAACAATAAATCAGAGTGCACTGCTTACGTTAATACTTCAAAGTTCTGTCCCTCGTCGGTCCAGTAGTACTTTGTGCTATGGAGGGTAAAATAGCGAATCTGCGAAGGAAGAAAGGTGCAAGGCCGTGTTATTAGAAACAAAAAGAAGTGTGTATTTTTCAGAGAGGATTAAGATGTGTGACTGTGTGCGTGTGTGTGTGCGTGTGTGTGCGTGTGTGTGTGTGTTTTAGAGAGAGAGAGAGATATACAGCCAGGCCTATGTCAATGTGATTGTGCGTGTTTGTTTGTGCATATTCACATTATTTATGATGCATGTGTGTCCACGTCCCGCCCAATTACCTGAGTAGGCTGGTGCTCTGCGTATTTCCTGATGAACTCCTGAGAGGGGCTGTCTGAGGGGTGAGGGGTGTGTCCGTTGGCGACGGGGGGGGTGGTCTGAGATTCCAGGTTGTCGAAGGGGTTCCTCCCCGGGGCCAGCATCACACGGACCCTCGCCAGGAACCAGCGCTTAAACTCGTCCTGATAAGACAATAGAGGATACTAGATGTGAAATACCCTAACCCTATGACGGTAAGAAAACCTAAATAGATTATAGGTGTGTGTATGTGCACAACTGCATGTATGTGTGTATGTATGTATGTGTGAGCGTTTGAATCTGCAGTGTGGCCGGTGAAGGACGTACAGTGGATTGGAGCAGCACCACGTCAGCCTCTCTGACGGTGGTCCGCGTGCAGGTGGCCTTCACACACCACTCTGGCATCCAGTAGAGGAGCAGCAGAAGGAATCCCCCCGTACAGAGCACCCCTAGGCCCACCAGACCCATACGCCAGCGACACAGCCTGTACCCCTGGAGCTCCTGCAGGAGGGAGGGAAGAGGGGGTGAGGTGAGAGGAGGAGGAGGAGGGTGAGTTAGGACTGTACTCTTTCATCTCTTTGGGCTTTCAGAGGTGAAGTTTTAATTTGAATGGGATTCAATTTTAATCCAGCCTAAAATTACATTTTTTATTTGAATGCGATTTGATTTGCTAAAGCCAACAGAATATATTTACTCAGAGAGAGAGAAACACACACACACACACACACACAGAGAGTGTGTGTGTGTGTGTGCGTGCGTGCGTGTGTGTGAAAGTGCCTAAAATGTTAGCAATGTAACAACATAAAGGAACGCACCATTTCATCCTCCAGCCCCTTGTTCACCACCTTCAGCTCTTCTTTCTCCATCATGTAGACGAGTCACCCAGCCCACACAGCACCGCTGATTCACTGAAACAAGAGAGGAATCACGTCAGGGCACCAAGACACCACAGAGTTCCACCCAGGGTATGACAGTCCACTACATTCCATACCACAGTACCACATACCAATAAACTGACAAGTTTAGCCCAATACGACTTGAGCCATTGACACACCAGGACACAAGGACACCCTGGTAACCTGCTAGAACATGACTCTAGATCACTGGAACCAGAAGCAACACTGATGACAACCAGCACTGCAGTCTTGGTAAAAACAGAAAGAACATAGGCTAGTTCAAACAAGGTTTGAACAAAGTATCAGCTAAGTGTATACCATCACTCTCACTAGGTCAGGACAGGACACTTTCAAAGCAGACGCATGAGAGAGTCCCTGCAGGGCAGAGACAGCTGGTTGACCTGAGAGCACCTGAGACTAGAGCACTGTGTGACTCATGTCGCTGTTTGAAACACAAATACAGAGACAAGACTATCTCCTGTCCTAACAGCTGGGCGGCCTGGAAGGACAGCTGAGGAGGAAAGAGAGACAGGACAACAGGGGGATTGGATAACATACATATGATGAGTCAGATACGGGTATGTGTGTGTGTGTGTGTGTGTGTGTGTGTGTGTGTGTGTGTGTGTGTGTGTGTGTGTGTGTATGAAGGCTCAGTAATCTTGAGGAAGGCTGTGCCAACACTGAGGGTCAGGGTGGAAGGTTAACTTAACGGATACTTGGAATCATCAATCAACAACTCCCAAACTCATATCTATCCGTCAACTCTCTATGTATGCATTTCAAAAGAAGAAGAAACATCCTCAGGAGAATGGCTTTCTTCTCCAAACTTGAGTGAACATTAACACAGGCCTACACCACCACATTGCCAATCTCAAAGTTCCTACAAATGAATAACCCAACACTGGGAATCAATGATCAACATGCCCATGAACTCTGTAAACTACGGAGTCAACATCGAGTGGCAATGCGAATCCATATTCGTCTCGACCTCCAGACTAAAACCCTCACAAACAAGTCGACAGAGCCTGGGCCTTGCGAGACCAGCTTCATATCAGATGGAAATAATACAACCAAATATTCCCTTGCAGTGGAACGTTTTATCTCACTTCCTGACAACATGTCATGTCAGGGAGTGGACCCCAAAAGTCTGGGGACCAGGAAGTCCCTCCAGCAGGTCTGGTCAACTCCAGCCAGGCTTCGCAACGATCTGGCCACATTCCATGATGCCCACACCATGCATGGTGAATGGAGCACGAGGGGGAGCCTTTACGTGAGTGGCACTGTACCATGGGGCAGTTATGAAAATAATAATAATAAGTGGTCTGTGCTGACCCAGTGGGAGGTCTATCCTTTCTTTGTATTGGCCTGTGTGCTGTTTGGGTGTTGCTGAAATTCCAGATGAGGGGGGAGATTTAGCTAGGCACACTGCTGCGAGCTGGGGGAGGAAACCAGCTAGCCTGTGCATGTCTGCGATTAGCTAGACAGACCGACCGACCACCCAACCACACACACACACACACAACAAAAACAACAGGGGTTCACCATAGCTCAGCAGGTGTCCGATGTCATGCTGGAGAGTCCCGATGATGAGTTAATGTACATCTGTCCAGAAGGGCTGGCGCACGCGCACGCACACACCTCTCATTCTGACGCTTTTATAGGAGTAGGCTTATCATTGGAGTTCATAAAAGAGAGCCTTTTAGACATTATAAACCATCAATCATACCTCTGTGGCCCTCTATTAGCTTCACCTGCTATCACCCGGAACATAAAAAGTTGAAATTCAACAACATACACTTAGGTTTAGAATTAAAACCTAAAGATCCCTAACCCTGTGCCGTCCACATAAAGTCACATACACACACACACACACACACACACACACACACATACAAGACACACAAGAGACTGGCTTTTCTCAAGGCCCAACCAGAGAAAAAAACTAAAAAATAGATGCAAGAGGGAGGCAGGCCGGTGGCGAGTCAGAGGGGCTTTTGGCAGGACACGCTGTCGTATCAACAATGGAGCGACACGAGGAAAGCAAGAGGGACAAAGGGGGTAGAGAGACAGAGATGGAGAGTGAGACCGGGGGGGGACCAACCTGACCCTGGTTGTCTGGACCGGTGCTAGGGCGTTGGGCCGCCCTGCTGCCGCGCTCCCCTGCCCTGTGCCACTGGCCCCTGATCTTATCTGCCCCGCTGCACTCAGGCTCTTTCTTTCCCTGGCGCACAGCGGGATATTTTGCTTGGGACCAAGCCCTTCCTACTATTTTACAGCGGGAGGCCCCGGCGCTGGACAGGCTACCCTCTGGTGTGTGGTCAGTCAGCGTATCAAACATAAACAAGAAGGCAGAGGTTGAAGAGGTAGTAGCATGAGTTTTATCCACAAAACACACTGCACCTTTATCAGCCTGTTACACAGGAACTATCCGTTCCATCTTTTATTATCCAACCGTCTGTACCTTATATGGCCTCTTGGGTTGCATCAGAACAAGGCCACAGGCTACACGGAAAGCCTGCCTACTAGCGAGCCCGACACGTTTCTCTGCCTGTCGTTAAAACATCAATATCTCACCGTTTAACTCAGCTCGAAAGAGAACAGGACAGTTATGTGCCTTTGGCAAGTCAGTTAAAGTATAACTTCAGGGTAGGTTGGAATAAATAAGGGGGCAGCTGTGCACACGAAAAGTCTCCGTAAACAATTTGTCAGATTAGGATAGATTATCTCCAATCTTCTTCCAGTAGACATGGTTCCAATCTTTCTCTGTCATTCAGGATTGAGGCCGGATATTTAACACAATAGATGGCATGGAATAATGGTAACCTAAACATGAACAACTCCAAACCATTTTGGGATGAACTACTCCTACCAACACAGCCTGGAGTGGTTGCAGTTAAGCCTGAATGGCAAGACAGACGGACAAAGAGTGTCTGAACGGCCTGAGAGACTCAGAGATTACAGGAGGAGCTCTACTAGAGGTCTACACCACACAGGTCCAGGTGGTCTTACCTTCAGAGCCCGGGCAGCAATTGAACGGCCTGAGAGACTCAGAGATTACAGGAGGAGCTCTACTAGAGGTCTACACCACACAGGTCCAGGTGGTCTTACCTTCAGAGCCCGGGCAGCAATGCCCCCAGGCGGTCCTCCTTCCCTCGGTAGCTCGCTCTCTCACGACACCAACCTGGACCCCCTGGGAGACACCAAGAGAGAGCCATCATTAGCTGAACCCGGTCTGACTCTGAACAGACCCACAGTGACAACAGGGCGACAAGACGAGCAAGACCTAGCTGTTGGGAAAGTTTGAAAAGTTTGACTTGGAGAAGTCAATCAAAAGTTGGCGTCAAACTGTATATATATATTTTTTTTTTACATGGGTTGAGAATGACTGTCTTGTGTGTTGAAAAATATTTTTTACACAAATAACACAAGCTAAAACATTGAAGTTGGAACCCTCAGAGGATAGAGTTAAATGATAGAATCAGAATTAGAAACAATCTAATATCCTGTCCTATACCCATCTATCTATCTAACGGTACGGGGTGGTCGGTCACTAGGCTGTAGGCTTCACATGGATGACGGGACCCTTGTTTACTGTAAAGGACCCCATGGTAGGCCTCAGTCAGCATGACCTCAGGGATATTTATAGACTTCTCTACAGCCGGGCTAAACCCGCATTGTTGAGCTTTATTTGATTAGCCTAGCATTGTGTCTAGAACCCTGTTATGCAGAGAAAAAATAATGGGCCACCCGGCATGAGCCTGCAGCTGAAGGGAAACCACAGAATGTGGTTTTGAGAGAATCATAGTATACTGTAGCTTGTAATCATATCTTACGAATGTGCAAGGTGAAGCTTGAAGGTAGGTTTAGAGCTAAGCAGACGTTTCCATATTGCATAAACGTGCATCATCGTGTCCTACAACAGTCGAAAGACCACAGGACAGACACAGATATTAATTGGAAAGTTCTAAGCACATCAGTGAGTTGTAAACTACTTTCTCTTTAACAATACCTTTCTCTACCTGTGACCCAGGCAGTTTGGTCTAGACTTGAAATGAACAACACTGATGGAGGGCAGATTTGTATACACAGCTCAAAGGTTGGGCAATCTCTTTGGAGTCAAGCTGACACTTTGCCCAGCAGTGGCAATTCAGCCACCCCGCACTCTCAACAGTCTGCATGCATTTCACAACAACCTGAATAGAAGGCACAATTTACGCAAAACCAAGCATTCAAAAACCAGTAACTCAGCAATTTGGATAGCTAAGAAAAGACAAGACAGACAGTCCTCCTCTCTTTCCCCCCAGAATGTTCACGGACACCGACAGAGAACAGCTAACAATAGGCCATGACCTAATGACGGTCGTCATAATTCATGGAAGCATTCAGAGGAAAGTGTTTTGTTGCAGTCGTGCTCTTGACTCAATATGCTTTCTTTATCACTTCCCCTCCTAATCATACTGGGTTATTACGGGGCTTTGTTCCCGGCCGTAGTCATATTCAGCAGTATATAACCCCCCGACCGCTGGCCTTGGGCTCCATTTATGGTCACCTGCCCTTCCTCTGCACTCGGGTCGGTTCTGGCTCGGACCCTGGCTGGACCCCAAAGCCCCTGCTCTTGTTCTGTACAAACCCCCCCTCCTATTAAGATTTAATCTAAGGCAAGTCCCTGCAACCGCTTGGAGAAAACCTGGTATGGCAATCATATCGTCTCCCTCTTTCAACTGAAAACTGTATGGCAAAGTGAAATGAAAGGATTCATATGAGTTCCGGCAAGTTCAAACAACATATTGTGCACAAGTTTGTCTAGAGGCAAAATAGAAACAGGTTCTGCAACCTACCTACCTATACTAATGCGAATGCTAGTACTAGGTAAATAAAAGGATGAGCTTTTCATGGACGTGAGAGAGAGCAGCGGCACGACTTGCAGTTTTATGAACGCTGTTCAAACTAATGGTTAAACACGACTTCAAACTCCTTACCTTAAGAGGCCAAAGGAATCCTGTTAGCGATAGTCCAGCAGTGCATTCGTCATTTAGCTCTTAATCTTATCAGAGGCTTTTATATCCAGGTGGCAGTTTCGAGATGAGGAGCTCCAATAGTCCAAATGTGACACCAGTACACGCTTTATATCTCCACTGAAACAAACTAGGAGATCCGCTGACGTTAAAGATGGCATTCGTCCATCCAGGAGGGAAGAAAAGAAAAAAGGAAAATCTAAGAGGAGATGATCAGGGGGCAGGGTATGAGGTATGAGGTGAAAGATGGCTTTGAGATGACACCCTGCACAGAGGTGTGTACTAGGCTGGCTCCTAGGGCCAAGGAGCAAGAGAAGTTAATGGAGGAGAAGAGAGAGGGGAAAACAAAAAGTTGAGATCAAACAGTCGTGGAGCCCTAAGTCAGGCCACATGCTCTTGGATTAGCAGTGGCATGGTCGTACAGCCTGGGAAATACCGCTGATAACACCCTCTGTGAGATTAAACCATATTTTTTATATAAGAGAGCTGCTTAATTGCACTGAATAGCCTTCTGCAGGTGTACTACGTGTAGATGAAGGCTAGCAAACAGCCACTATTATGACTGTTCACAGTCCTGTAGCTCTGAACATATCCTCTCTCAACAGTGAAAGTTCTGTGAAAAAATAAACAGATCCGATCTGTTGAGCGTGCACTGGATGCGTTACCAGTCGCATGCACAGGTACAGTAGCTCAATGTCCACATGCACTATAAAACTCTGAAAGGTGACCAATGCTGAATCACACTAGCCATGGTGCACACGCATGCCTTGGGATATCATCTCACCATGTCATACCACCTCACCTCAGTGTTCAGTCTTTGAGAGCACTGGTTCCGACTCGCCGTGGCAGCAAAACTTGTCTCCCTGGTTCGCGTTGTTCTGCAAGATTTCACAGTTGCTTCTATTTTAATCGCTAGCACTTCATCACACTTCCAGTGATGGGGGGGTGCTGATTTGTCTTGGCCTTGTTGGAGGTAAACCGCGGGCTGGACTATAAAGGCCAGTCTCTCTGCGCGGCAGCCCGGGAGCTAGGAGGGCAAACAGTGCCGGGCTGCTGAAGGGACTTGCACCATGTCAGGATATTTCTCGCCACAACTCAACGGATCAACATTGGCTGACCTTCTGTCACAGGCTGTTGTTTTTGAGCTCACATGTGAAAAGTCCCTGGGCATCGGCTCAAAGACCTGGAGGAGATTGGCGCCGCGCTTCTCAAGCACCCCCTAACCACCTCCAAATCTCCAGTTTGGCCAGGACACCCTGTATGCACTTCAGCTTTCAAGAAAGAGAGGACCAGTGAGAAGTCCAGGGGTCAACCGGTCAAACTCAATAACAGGTATCCTGAACCTTGAAGTCTCTCAGAGTACAAACAGAGAGATGTTAGGCTATTTTCGACAAAGAAGGAAAAGACACTTGACTTCACACCTGAGGAATTTCAAAGGAATCCACAATGCCATCAGCCTAAAATCAAGGGAAACATGACACAATAAGGCCTTGCACCAATATTTTCTTTGCAAGGGGTAGAATGTAGGGAGTAGTCCTACATCCATGGGGAGACTGAGACTAAGAGAGGAGACAAGTTTTAAACCAAAGCTTGACACAGCCAGGCTAATCTCATTAACAAAGATTTCACTTCAAGATGCCCCTAATCATATAAAAAGAAATAATCACATTTTACATGATGCTACAGGATCTTCGTGACTACATTGGTATTTTGTAAACCTCCCGTTTTGGGCTCGAAACTGAGCTATAGCCCGATCACTCACTTGATATGGCCACAAAATCGTCAACTCAAATACATAACTTCCTAAAGCAATTTCCTGGTTTCTCAGATGAATGAGTCGCGGTAGAAAACTCCCATTTGAAACTTTTTAGAAAGCTTTGCATCCTTCCAGCAAAAATAAATACCAAACTGATAGCTAATTGTGTGAGACTGTATGCAGGAACCTGTTTTTGACTCAGATTAATGGTTGAAATTCGACAAATATCCTGTTTGATCACTTTAAGTTACCCCGATACCTGTGTTACAATGTTGTTTTTCTAGAGTAGCCTAATTAGAGCAGGTATCTCATTGGAGCAACTTAAATGTGAAGTGTTGCCATATCTTGTCAAAGTACTTAATTGGGATCTATGAGAAACATAACACCTTGGGAGTAGTCTACACAGTAGCCTGGGTGGGTCTATGTCTATGTGGGAAGACTCTTCCTACTTGAGAAGCCCTGATTGCTGGGGATTCCTAGATAAAGGCACATGTTCAGATTTACCCACGAGGACTAGCTGACTGGGACATGAGTCACAGAGGAAAAAGGCCTACTTGAAGGGGCAGGTCTTATGATTGGTTAGGTCAAAGACTGAGCTGTAAAAGGCCACTATGGGTTCCTCAATTCAAACAGTGACTCATAGAACACAGTAAAAGGTTTATTATTAAGCAGTTATATTTCATTAACTCATGATGACAGAACAAAGCAATCAAACGATGATTCTCCCTTTCATGATGATCACCCACCCACCCACCTATCCTGTCCGCCTCAAAAAACTGCATCAAAACAGAGAAAGAAGCAGGTGAAGCTATAGCCTATACTTTTGAAAATGAAATTATACAAGTCAGGGCAGGTGTGCCTTCTATGCTACCTCTAAGCATTTTTTTTGTCTTAAAATAAGGGTAGACCATGTAGCCTACAGTATCAATGGACTGAGAAAACTGCAATACAAAGAAAAGCAAATAAAACAAAAGGAAAAGTGTAGTTACAAAAATATCTTTCAGTAACATAAAGTTCTCCACTTCCTTTTTGGTTGTTCTATTCAACTGTTCATTGATTTGACACTGATCCTATTTACCAGAGAAACACCCACACATGTTTATTCTCCAACCCTGAAGAGCATTACAATGGAGAAAAAAAAAGCTTGCTGAAGTCGCATCTACAGGCTTGTGACATCTCTATCCCTGTAGATACAAATCTCAGATATACAACAACTTGTAGAAGTGACTTTGGCTGGCCTAGCATGACTACTTTTTCTTCACATCCACTGAATTGCTTCCAAACCACCTTCAGGATGAAGAAGCAACAAACCTCAATATAATACATGAACAAATGACAGCAAATTCATAATTTCTTATCCAACCAGGCTTATGAATGAATGAATGAATGAATGGTCTTTATTGTCATTGATATAGTACAGGTACCAAACAACGAAATTTGGGAAATTTTATCCAACCAGGCTTATCCAACCAGGCTTAGCCTATAGGATTCCCCGTTTGTATCATGTAGTTAAACACAAGTTAACCCTTGTGACGAGAGGAAAATACATAAGGCCACCTTACACTAGATATTAGCCTATGTCATGATGATGATGATGATTTGGGTGAGAATGCTGGATACTGAGTAACAAACATACAAAGAGAAATATTGTTCTAACTGAAAATTTGACCAGCATGGAATTTTAAAAAGTTTCATTTATCAGTCTGTACTATGAAAGATTTCTACCATTTCTGGTTATGCCATTGCAGGATACATCATAACAGCTGAGCTATCATTCCAGCTGCCATTGCAGATGTTTGGTCAGCAGTTCGTGAGTTTAGAATGATAAGGTTCTATCTCCGTTTAGGGTCGTTCAGAGATATTGATATCAACGTTTTGACATTCCATTATTATGTTTTGTGAGATGGAACCTTTGTATTTTATGAATTACTAACTCAAATATGTCAACATTTTAAAAATAACACCACACAGGCATTAATAAACACTTAATGGATCAGATTATGTAAAAAACTCAATTTTGACAAAAATGGAGATAGAACCTTATAATTCTAACGTCACGAGTTGTGACTTGGAAATTGGCATGTAGCCTATCTAACATAACAACTGAGAAGAAACCTGCTAAGACAGCCAGGACATCTCAACAATAATATAATGCCTCCACATTTCCCTTACTCCCCTTCTATGGGTTAGTTAGCTGGGGTTTCAATAAATAGCAGGATCAAAACAGTACCCGTACAAGACCAAAACAGACGTTCACCTTAGCGATCACTGGTGACATGAAAAATAGAGCCTAGCTACACAATCCGTGACGTTAGAATTATAAGGTTCTATCTCCATTTTTGTCAAAATTGAGTTTTCTACATAATCCGATCCATTAGGTGTTTATTAATGCCTGTGTGGTGTTATTTTAAAAAAATGTTTACCTTTTTGAGTTAGTAATTAATAAAATACAAAGGTTCCATCTCACCAAACATACAGTAAGAGGAGAACATGAACCCATAATGTAGTCACTACAATGGAATGTAAAAACGTTGACGCTCAATATCTCTGAACTACCCTAAACGGAGATAGAACCTTATCATTCTAAGCTCACGAATTCTAGAGCGATTCTGTTTGACAAGTTGGAGCTTGGCTGACTAATCGAATCTTGCTTAGCGGCCAAGCGGCGAATGTATGTCTGTCACTGTCTGTGTCTGTGCCACCCGGTGTCACCATGTAGTCAGCGATCACATCGCAATGTTGCGTTACTAAATTAACTAACGATCACCGTTAGTTAGTCCGCTACAACAACCGCGATCATGAGATGTGTGCTTGATCAGTGAAACGAATGAGCTAGCCAGCTACATAGATCTGCTGTCTTGATCGAGTTGATGTGGAGCAGACAGATCAGGCTGTTATAGCGGGACAGCTAGCAACCTGGCTAACGTCAGATCCCCAACCTGCCCACGTCTACCCATCTACGAGTGTGATCCAGATCAAACATCAACACATGGACAGGAGGAGTCATCATTCGTGATCTAAATGCGAACGAAGGAAGACCAGGGAGGGTTAGCTAGCCAGCACACTTACGACTGAGGCAATGACACACTGGCTAAGCTAGCTATCTTGCCTGGCCGGCTAACACATGGGGGTGATGTGGACAGTCAAATTACATTAAGACACTTACCCCAGAGCCACCTGGACTCTTTGAAGATCACCTCCGAGTCATGATGTAACGAGACCAGCTGTTTGTTTGTATTTGTAAAAGGAAAACGCCGTTGAAGAGTCAGTGATCTAGCTATATTTGTGATAATGTGGTCGCCAACACACAAGGCAGGAGGAGGTAGTTATTCAATGTTGACAGCTCAGTGGAACAGCGAATGAGTCCAGTATGGTGAACTGGCTCACGTACCAGGAGGAAGTGAGGCAAAGGAGGATATGAGATCACAACATAAAACCTACGCAAGGTCTAGGATCAATGGGGGGGGACGGAATCTTTGGATCGATCTACTCGTTATGTTAGGTCCTACCATTATGTCCCCTCGCAAGATGAAATGGCGCACATGTCATATTTGCCTTAATAAGAACTGTCTCTGCCTTTAGGAGATCTTCAGTATTCATTCACCTCACCTCGTTGGAGTAGTAATAACATTACAGTAGCTACCTGTTACACGACAATAAAGTTATTATTGTACACGGATCACTCTTTGCTTTGTATGTTCCAAGTATTTAGATACTACAAACTATCTGGATAGGTGTGCTCACTGTCACATTGAGATGTATCACATCCATTGACATATAACAACATGCATCATTGGTCAAATCATATCCATGCAAAACAAGGATCTATTCTACAGTGTAGGCCCTACTGGAGGGATGCAATAGTATGGCAATACATAGAATACACTCTAAAACGCCCGTTTTAGTTTATGGCCTGTGTCATGTTGATGTGTACTATTGTAGTACACTTAGGTCCATATATATTTGGAATCTGACAGAATTGTTGTTATTGTAGCTGTTTACAAAAACATATTCAAGTAACAGTTATATAATTAATATGGGCTTTAAGTGCAGACTCTCAGCTTTAATTTGAGGATATTAACATCCAAATTGGAGGGAGGGTTTAGGAATTACACGTGCCGTGAGCTTTTAGATTGGGTAAGCATAAGATATAGAAATACACATAATTACACGCTATCAGTGAACGCTTTCAAGGAAATGCAATTTTGATGCCCTAGAACCCACTAATAAACTGTAGTGTCACTGTGTGATCAGATTACCAAAAACAAAAAAAACAGTTGCCAGTTTCGACTATATCAGGGGTGCTCATTGATTGATTGATTGATTGAAAACTTTATTAGAAGATTTGCAGAAGTAGGTACATGAAAGTACATATTACATACAAGGTCAACTAACAGGATAAAAACCCAAGAAAGCCACTGGCTTATTTCAATTGGGGTCCTTGATTCTCAATTCATCGTTACATGTAAGACAGACAAAAAACAACTAGTACTATCTACAAGATAATACAGACAAATAACTAGTACTATCTATAAGATAAACATACATCCAACATGGGAAGAACAATACAACAAAACATAAGGTATGTACAGCGGGTAGGACAGGTGGGGACATACACCACAGGTGGGGGCGGGGGACAAAACACAAAGTATGTACAGTGCTTCAATGCATTGTTCAATCTTTTTTGAACCAAGATCTTTTCAAGTAGCCAGCCTGCTGAAATCTACAAGTCCAGTTTCAACATCGCAAACGCACACATGCACAACACAGACACACACCGTTTCCATCAGTGGCGGATACAGAAAGTGGCTGATGGGTAGGCCTGGAAAAATCTGGGTAGGCCTGAGTGAAACTCATCACCGCACGTTTTAGACCTATTAGTGCAGCAGATTAATGAAATAATCGTTCGCTTGGTGATACAAGCACCAAATTTGGCACACAAGTGCTTTGGGACCTACTCTCTCAGAAAAGTACGGTTTCCACTTGAAAAAACAAAATGGCCACCATTTTTCAAGATGGCCGCCATTCAAAATGGATTCATACAGCGTTTTTGACTGAATAATCCTATTTTGATGGCCTATACATTGAAATATTGTAGCGAACGGGAATCTTCTAGTGTAACTCGCCCCATGCGGGAGTCAAACCCCGACCTCCCACATAACCGACGGCCGCGCTAACCATTAGACCAAGAGAGTTAACTCCCTTGGAGGAGCTGTTAACGGGGCCTCATACAGGATCGTTACACTATCCTCACCGTTCGGGAGAGCGTGCCCTCACGCTTCACTATGTCAAGTCCCTCACGTGGACACGCCTCTCCGATGGTCTTCCTTCCATCCCACTTCTGACACCAGTGTAGCGAACGGGAATCTTCTAGTGTAACTCGCCCCATGCGGGAGTCAAACCCCGACCTCCCACATAACCGACGGCCGCGCTAACCATTAGACCAAGAGAGTTAACTCCCTTGGAGGAGCTGTTAACGGGGCCTCATACAGGATCGTTACAATATGTTTTTGAGTGTGAGAAATCCAATTCTGCATTTAGAATATCAAAATGATTGAATATTATGGTGATAAAATGGGAATTAAACTAAAAACACTCTCTTGGTGTTGTTTCCGATACGCAAAATACGCATATTGCATTTAAGCAGTGCTACAATTTTATTTTATTTTCTAATTTAAAAAAGGACACAAAATAACCAGAATGATTGAGCAATTTCCTAAAAGATGCATTAAAGACATTAGTTTCACTTTTGGCTATTGGACCTGTCAGCTACTTGTAGGTAAGGCCACGTAGAGGCTGTCTTTGTCTCCCCCAATGTTTTTTTGTTTTGTTGTATTTTGTATTATTTTTCTTTCTTTTTTGTATTTTTTGTATTTTTTATTTATACTGTAGTTAGCGGAAACACAGAAAACATGTCCAAGCATAGGCTGCATTGTACAATTCTGAGCAAAACATGGCTGGCAATCATGGCTGTTTCTTCTTTTAGTCCTCACATTCACAGGCACACAACTGGGTACACTTCAGGCCGAATCGATAACATTTGCATCGTCCTCTGCATTCAGTCTTGCAGCCGCATTTCGTCAACTGCTCACACGTCTGAACAATCGGTGGAAGGGTTGTCCAGACCACTTGCCAGACCTCACCATCTTTTTTCCAGCCCCAGTTGGCAGGGCTTTCAATTTGCATTTTGCACACTGTTGCCTGGCCCCATATGCAGGCAGCTTGGAAGGCAGACCGTTTCACATGCTGAACGAGGGATGCGCTTGTCGGTGGAATGGCATCATAAGACCTTTGCTTCCGCGCAAATAATTCTAGTATGGCCTCATCAACCTTGCCTGTAGTGCTCTGCTTGTCATACATGGTGATGACAAACTTCTCAAGGATGTTGAGGTCTGCATCTTCTATGATAGGTGGGTACTGACTGAGCTTTTTGAAGACAGGGCTCACTTCAGGGCAAACCTCCCATGCTTGCCATGCCGTTTTTTTGCCTTTGCCACGAAAAGCTGACACAACATCACAACCAGTGAAGGCGTGAAAGAACAGCATGCCACTGGATTTCTCTGGGCCAAGAGAAAGCACCAAGTCATGGATAGGCAACCACTTAATGGACTGACCTTGGCCAAATTCTACCCAAAGCCTTACTAAGCCTGCATCCTGAAGAGTCGCAAAAACATTGACTGCAACAACAAGAATATCTGTGTCGCATGCCTTAATCAACACAGACTTCATCTGTTGCTTGGCTGCATGAAGAGTATGTATGAAGATTCTGGAGTCAGCTTCCTCATGGTTACATGGACTAAAGCCTTCAAGGCTGATGGGCTTGTTTGATAGAGCCTGCTCCCCTTTGGTCACAACTATGACATTGTTGGGACACAGGGTCACTATCTTGTCGGCTAGGAACATGAAGAGCTCAGTCTTGTTGTTGCTGTCTCGCAGGAAGCTTTTCCAGTTGGGTGGCAGTTTGTTTTTGTCTGTCACTCTTCGTCGACCTCCCATACCTCTGTTTGACCTAGTTTCAGCCTTCAGGCTTGAAGTCCAGTAGACATCAAAAATGATATCTGTTCGCTCATACTTTGATGAGTGGGTCTGGATTTTTGGAACTACATCCTGGACAGCATATTCCTCAAAGGTCTTTGATGTCGTAGGAGACAATGAATGCACAAGAGAGGAACCATCAATGATAATGGCATCACATTCTGGTTGTTTGTCAGGAGGAGAAATGGTAGCTTCCAGAATTTTTGAAAGCTGAGACTTATGGCCAGAGTGGAGTGTCACTCAGTGCAGCAGGGAAAGGTTGATTCTCATGCTTAAAGAACTCAAGCAGGTCACACTCTCGTAATTGGCACGATATAAAAAGCTGCGAGAACAGACGACAGTCATCTTTGAGTACCTGCTTCTTCATGTCACTGGAAGCTGCAGCTGCCTCTTGGCGAAAGAAGTCGGCTTTGTTCTTTTTAATGGGCTTATAGAAGGAACCCTCATCCCCCAGACCATTGAAAAAGTCTCTGAAGGCAGCTTGACCTTTCTCAAAGTGAGGTCTTACAAGCTCAGCAGCACTGGGATGTGCGATGGTTTTTGTGTCCAATGTGAGCAGATCTTTGGACTCTTCCTGGAAAGGATTGCCCAGATCCTTCATCACATCAAACAACTTTTGGACCTTGTCAGTGAAGGACTTCTGAGACTGACTGGTCTGCTCATGATGCCTGACATCTTTGTTTGCTTCTTTGACTTGAGATGCCAACTCATACTGGTTGACTAACTGGCTAACTTCTGGTCCAGACACCATCCACCGCCTCAGTGCAGATGGATCCTCTGTAAGGCCAATGGCACCACCATCACCTTTAACAACTGCATTGGCCTGCTCGTGAGCTTGGTCAATGGGTAAGCCTGAGAACTCCCTGTGAGTCTTGTGGACCACAAACTTTTCAAGCTGAAATTCATGGAAAACCTGAGGATGAGTTTGCTCCAAAGACGCCATGTCTCTGAGGTGGATGGGGAGCCATCGAGCATAGTTCACATTGTTGTTTGCAAAGAAGAATGGAATTAGAGCAGACAGTGCTTGACAATACAAGTTGAAGTTAACTTCTCTGAAAGATCTGACCAAAGAGAAAACCACCAATTCCATTGACAACACAAGCTCCCAGAATTGAAACTGGGGGCTCTCCTCCCTGCGTTTATCACACCAGTCACTGAAATTCAGGGCTCCTTCATTCTCCTCTGCACAATGGTACTCATATGCTTCCTTTCGGAGCATGTAGAGACAACATGCTGTAACTTGGTGCATTAGGCGTGTTCTTGTGACACTTGAGGCAGAAAGAAAGGAGTCAGCTTTTCCAGAAGAAGCTACCCCAGCCTCCACAAGAGCACCTGTCCACCCACTACTCTGAAGCAGGGTCCCCAGTGATCTGAATGCAGCCATCTCTATGTGGAGTCCACCAAACATTACAACAAATTTGTCCTCGCCATAGGCTACAGGTCAGGCCAGTGCCACTGGACTTGTTTGGCAAGAGCATAAATAGGCTGGTCTGCAGTTATCACGGGAACCTGGTTTGGGTTGAGGTGTGCAATAGCATCCCTGACTTTGTTCATGGAATGCCTCACCGTGGCAACAGAATGTGCCTCATCACGAAGAAGGGGCAAGAGTGAGGTAATGCCCACTTCAAATTCAAGACCTCGCTTCTTCTCTGCATGGTGGACTGAACCCCATGGTGAGTTTCACAGCAGTGATGTCGACAGATGGTTGACCACATCATCTCAATTAATGGTGATGAATGCTGCCCTTCAATTTAATGCAATATCTGTGATCAGACAGCTTCCAAAAACGCTTATTTTGAGTTACGTAATAGCCACCATCTTGAAAACTGGTGGGCCATATTGGAATTTAATTGACACAATTGAGTTCCAGTAAGGATACATTCATTTTGATGTTTGGACCATTAACCCATTTCTGTTCATTCAAGTTCTACTCCAAAAAGCGTTATTTTGCATCTGATGAGGCGGCCATCTTGAAAAGTGGCAGCCATCTTGGATTTTCAGCTGGAAACCGTACTTTTCTTAGAAAGTACATCCTGGACATCATTTGTGCCAAATTTGGTGCTTGTATCACCAAGTGAACGATTCTTATGAAATATTGATTTAATCTGCTGCACTATATGTATGGATAGATAGATGGATGGAACACAACCGGGCTCGC
The DNA here is from genome assembly GCF_963989245.1 of Nansenia antarctica. Taxonomy (NCBI): domain Eukaryota; kingdom Metazoa; phylum Chordata; class Actinopteri; order Argentiniformes; family Microstomatidae; genus Nansenia; species Nansenia antarctica. The sequence goes on along the minus strand of NC_137674.1, from coordinate 94,587,046 downwards.
GATCATAGGCGCCGATTTATGTTTCTGCCCGTGGGTGCTCGAAACATTTGGGTACGACCAACACGCATGCACACACACGCACACGCACGCACGCACACACGCAAAATATTCGCAGGGACTGGAGGAGATCACTATGCAGACCATGAAACGAACGGAAAATAAATAAAGTACCTGTCTACCCAGAGATTGCAACGGACAGCCAAACAAGTTATTATAATACACACACGCAAGGCATTCAAGCGCACGCAATAGTCAATGAATTAACCAATAACCATCAACTACGGAGGACCAAGTATAGACATTGTAATAAGAAATGCCTGTATTATCATTTGCAAGCTTTTAACTGTGGGTGTTGACAGTCCAGTGCAAACCGAAAGCTCAAGTTGAATCATACATGTACCTGGCTCGGACCAGTTGTGGTGATCCATCATTATTACAAAACCTAACGCTGCTTATTAGGGGATTTACGTAAACTGGTGTATACACATATATTGTTGTGTAAAGTTGTGTGCTTCTATTGTATTATATTATTATATCCAGTGAAGGCATACACAATGTTGTTCCACACAAATGTTTCCCTCTTCGTTTTAATCTTGGAAAGTCTCATAAAAAATATACTTCACCGAACTATTACAGCGCTGTCTCGGACTCTCCGCACGTCGGCGTGTGGCGTCATCATCTGTTATTGCGAATAAATAAGATTTCTAGACAAGGCCTGGTCCAAACTTTCATTATTTTCACTGACTTCCAGACGTGGCTTTTTAAGAAAGCGGGACAATGTTAGCTGTTTAGCCATCGTAGCGCGCACACGGAACAACTGGTCAAGGTCAACTCGTAAGAGAGGAAGTTGAATATTATTAGTATTAATACATACTTTTAATCATTTCCAAGACAAAACTATTCACATTACAGTTAGTTAGTGAAAATTAAACTTTAAAAATATTTTATTATGAAAAAATATGTATTTTTATGAATCTGACTGGGTGGGCCAGCTGTCAATCTGGGCGGGCCTAGGCCCACCCAGGCCCACCCATAGATCCGCGCCTGGTTTCCATCCTCCATAGTAAACTCACAATGCACTTTCTTTTCACACTTTGTCACACAGGCACTTGACATCACATCACAAACCCTCCCTCTCTATCTCTCTCAAACACTTTTGGTCCAGAACCAATGGCACGGACAGCGACATTAGGCCGATCTCAGCGATTGATTAAGCAGCTCTCTCTCCAAACACAATGGCACAGGCCTACATTCAAAGGTATAAGCAGAGGAAGTCTTAAATAAGAAGCCATAACCAGCAGCACAGCAGTACTCAAACCATATAAACAAGCACAGATCGCCACCAGCCTCGCGATTCGCGAATCATATAAATCATATAAACCGCTCATACCAGGCTTGCTGTAGCCCCTAGCGACTCTCCCTTTCTGGGTGTGAAGATCGGTGAGCGGTGGCTTCGGGCGGCATTTAGCCAGTAGTTCTGTTTTTCCAGTCCAGTCCAGTCTACGAAATTCCTTTAGGTCGCTGACAGTAATGTCCATATTCACAAAATCAAGCAAGTTATCCTTATTGATTATTATTATTTAGATCGTTTGAGCTAGCTAGCATAAGCTATTCTGCCGGGCGAGAGGTGAAATGTTAAGTGAACTTGAAAGTGATAAGAGCCAATCAGTAGCTCTTATCGGAATGAACGAACTACTGATTGGCTGTAAGCATGCTTACCCTGGCCACATTAAACAGAGGGCTGAGGCATCGGAAAAAAATAAAAAAGCCATTTTCACGCATTCGAATGTACGCGAGGGAAAGCAGAGAGAGAAGTGCTTATAATGTAACGCAATGCAGGCAGAGTAGGAAGTGCTTACTCCTGCAGGTGGCGCTAAAAATGCAACGTCAAAATGAATGACTCCTGCTGCCCTGGGACCTAAAATACAACTCTTTTAATGAAAACAAACAAACGGTTACATGCACTTTTATTTTAATATTTTCACGGTCCTTTTTTATTTTTTCGTTGGGTAAGCACTGCTTACTCTGCTTATATGGACGACACGTCCTTGTTTAAAGTGCAGACTCTCAGCTTTAATTTGAGGATATTAACATCCAAATTGGAGGGAGGGTTTAGGAATTACAGGTCTTTAATATGTAGCACCCTCTTTTTCAGGGGACCAAAAGTAATTGGACAATTGACTCAAAAGCTGTTTCGTGGACAGGTATGGGCTATTCCTTCATCATTTCTTTATCAATTAAGCTGGTAAAAGAGTTGATTCCAAGTGTGGCATTTGCATTTGGAAGTTGTTACTGTGAACGCACAACGTGGTCAAAGGAGCTCTCAATGCAAGTAAAACAGGCCAAAAACAAACAAACAAGAAAAATCCATCAGATAATTAACAGTGCCAAATCAACAGTTTGGTAAAAAAAAAAAAAAACGCAATGGTGAGCTCAGCAACAGAAAAACGCCTGGACGTCCATGGAAGACAACAGTGGTGGATGATGCAGCATCCTTTACATGGTAAAGAAAAACCCCTTCACAACATCCAGCCAAGTGAAGAACAGTCTCCAGGAGGTAGGCATACGTATCATTATCCAAGTCTACCATAAAGAGAAGACTTCACGAAAGCAAATACAGAGAGTTCACCACAAGATGTAAACCATTCATAAGCCTCAAGAATAGAAAGGCCAGATTAGACTTTGCCAAAAACCATCTAAAAAAGTCAGCCCAGTTCTGGAACAGCGTTCTTTGGACAGATGAAACTAAGATCAACCTGTACCAGAATGGTGGAAAGTAAAATGTATGAAGACAGCTTGGAATGGCTCATGACCTGAAGCATACCACATCATCTGTAAAACACAATGGAGGCAGTGTGATGGCATGGGCATGCATGGCTTCCAATGGCACTGGGTCACTAGTGTTTATTGATGATGTGACAGAAGCAGCCGGATGAATTCTTAAGTGTTTAGGGATATTCTGTCTGCTCAGATTCAGACAAATTCAGCATAGTTGGACAATGACCCAAAACATATTGCGAAAGCAACCCAGGAGGTTTTTAAGGCAAAGAAGTGGAATATTCTACAATGGCCGAGTCAATTACTTGATCTCAACCTGATCGAGCATGCATTTCACTTGCTGAAGACAAAGTTAAAGGCAGAAAGGTCCACAAACAAACAACAACTGAAGATAGCTGCAGTAAAAGCATTTGGTGATGTCCATGGGTTCCAGACCTCAGGCAGTCATTGCCTACAAAGGATTCTCAACAAAGTATTAAAAATGAGCATTTTATTTATGATTATGTTAATTTGTCCAATTACATTTGAGCCACTTAAAATAGGGGACTGTGTCTAAAAATAGTTTTTAGCAATTCCTAAACGTTTCATACAATATTTTTTATTCAACCCCTTAAATTAAAGCGGAAAGTCTGCACTTCAATTGCTCCTCGAGTGTTTCATTTAAAATCCATTGTGGTGGCGTATAGACCCAAAATTATGGAAATTGTGTCACTGTCCAAATATTTTATTTATATCTTACTGTATATGTAATGTCTGGATTATTGCTGCCTGTATTGACATTGCCCTTCTAATTGCCGCTAGGACCTAGGGGACTAATACAGTAATACAGAAAAGAATGTTTCTTTTGCCTTGAAGCAAATAAAGTTAACTGAAATAGGCTCAATTGAGTAATTTATCACTTTGCATATTGCAAAAAACAGTCCACATTGAGCAGCACATCTAGTCATTTAAAATGACTGGAATACATCCAACATCTTTCATTCCTTTTAAAGCACGTAATCAGTGACGTGCGTGGCAATCCTAAAAAAAAACAAGAAACCCCATTCACGACTGCTGCCTCAGATGTTCTAATCCTTGCTCCCAGTCAGTTGTGCAAACAGAATTCCACCTATTTATATGGACGAGACAGTTTGTTTTGATTTGCTCTAGTCTCAGAAGGGAAAAGAATAAACCTCGGAGCCTGGCCCCTCAGAGCACTGAGGCTGGGTAACGCCAGCTCAGCATTCAGATGACATCAGAATACACACATCAGAGAACAAGGCAGTGACTAGGCTCGACGATCTGCAAGTACGCAAGTATGTGCTGCTTTCTGCCTAATTGGAGGCATCTATTTATGTGCTGGAGTCTAGAGCATACCAGATGTGGACTTTTATTCTTGACAATTCATGTTTTGTTGAATCGGCTATATGAAAATAAATGATGAATGCCTACAGTCTATATCAGCAATTGCTTGGTTACTCCTCATTTCTTGACAGACCCAATTTGTCTTCAGCAGATATGTCACCAAAGGAAATGTAACGGACAGGAGAAGAATGTTCTAGAAGAATGTTCTGTTTGCTCTAATCTATGTATTGTCCTATTATCAGAACTGAAGGAAGTCCCCCCCCAATGCCAATCAGTTATAACCTGTGACTGGCACCATATGTTCTGCGAGTTGAACACATGGGGACCAGAGAGGCAGAGGAGCAGGAGCTAGGCACTGGACTCGGAGACAAAGGAGCCCCTTGACGTCTTGTCTGGTTCTTATCAGGTTTACTTGGGTCTTTTTGCAGTTCAGCCCTGATAACCAAGCCTGACTACCAAAATACAGGAAGTTACCCCTTGACCTTGCAAGGCGGCCAGGGAGCAATATTGTTTTATTAGAGGACCTCCATGTGACATCCCTAATAGGTCTCTTTATTTAGTGCAGTCCATGCAAAAGCCTGTTTGGGTGTCATCCATTCTATCAGTGGTACAAACCCATTACAGGAAAACTGTCTGCGATGCGAAAAACTTAGTTTTTATTTCAGTTTCAGCAACTTGTACAATCATGTCATGTTTTGTCTACTGTTTTTTCCATTATTTTAGCTGTACACGTATAGTCTATGAATATGGTTCAGCGCAAGACACAAAGAAAAAGGGTAGCCGGGGTAGGGTCAGGTGGGGGGGGGGGGGGTGTATGTATGTATGTGTGTGTGTGTGTGTGTGTGTGTGTGTGAATGCCGCCCGAGTTTTGATAGCATCTGTAGTCAAACACATTGACAAAGAGAATCAGTCCAAGAGTCATTTAACCCAGTCATTCAATCTCTCACTACAAATGAAATGTCTGTGTTGGTTCCAAAAAAGTAACTTATATTACACTCAATAATAGCATTAGATTATATGTTACAATAATATTCTTTTTTTAAAGAAGAAGAGAGATGAGGAATACTTTCTTGTACTTTTATTACCTTATATACATATATACCAAATGTAGATCTGACACATTATGATGAAGATGAAAGATATTTCCTGGTCATTTACCCATGCATGGAACAGGCATGCCACTGTCACACAATCCGCCAGTCAGAACTCTCTCCTCTGCTACTCCAGAGATGTCACAGCTGCAGAGGCCTGTGGGTCTGGAGCTTGCCTTGGATTCTTTGGCCATTCCTGCAGGGGAAACTCAACCACTCCCTCCTGATCTTTTTGAGTTTTGCTCCACTGTGCATGTGCTTCCTCGAAATCCCACTGGAACAGAAGACAATGGTTCTGTTAATACAGTAATGATGGGATGTATACTTAACTGACACATCTCCGATCTCCCCAATAATACACAGATTATTCATTAGGACCATTGTCTACATAACATTGAATACTTTAACCTCATTAGCACAAAGCGTAACTCCTCTAGTTTACTGCAACCGATAGCACACCTGACAAGTGTTGTTATTGTTTGGAGTGACAGTTATTGTTCAGCCAATCACCTCGTTTGTCCTCAGTGTCCAAAATGTCAAGGCCAGCCCCTGTCCGACAGACATCACACAGAGGCCGTAAACAGCTCCCAAAATAGCAGAGGCCAGTGCTCAATCCCCTATAGACTAGGCAACCATTTTGTCCAGCTTCCGAGGTAGACTGGCCCAGCCCTGCTCTTTAATCAAAGATCTTTAACTGCTGAACAATCGGGACACAATGCAAATCTCAAACAACTCAACCCCTCCGCCTCACCCTAACCCCGCTTAGAACGAGCACTCAGCAGAAATTTGCCAGAAACACAATGCAGAACAGAATTCCAGCCCTTCTGGTGGTTGCGCTTGTTTTAAAAGTCGCAAGACACAGTGCCAGATTTCACAGAGCTCTGTGGTGAGTTTATACAGGCAGCAAATTGAAAAAGGCCTTTCCAATTTCCTCATGGGATTCCAATGCAAAAGCAATTATGGTGATATGTAAAGCAGCCTGAAACTATTTAATTCAACTTCATGGTTTATGCAAATGCTTTCAATATTGTTCGGTTGTCCACTAACATATCTTTCTTTATATCTATAGCACATTTGTTCTCCAAATTAGTCTCATCCAATACGTTTACAACTGGGCCCTTCATAACCCAAGTGTGCAGTATTATATAATGATATAATGTTATTTGTGATGACCAAGAATGGCACTTCCCAAAGACAAAGGGTCAGACGAACTCCAGGCAGTTCATATTGCATGGTTTGTAGAGATTAAACATTACACAATGTGTGTAAACCGAACAACAGCCCCCACCCCCCAATCATATTACTCAGTGACTAGAAGTCTAACAGAATCACCAGGTGAGGCTGGTTGTATCATAACAAATCTGCAGTCCATAAAGATGGTGATTGTCAATACTGACATTAAGGATGGTGACATACGGTAATTCAACCGTGGCAACTACGGTACTTTCAGAACACCTCTTCGGGACCCTGCTGCTCTTTAGCACACTAAGCTGTGGGAGGTTCACATCATTTGCTTTTTCCTGTTTTGTGAATAGTATGAAGTTCCAATTGTTTTCTCTCACACCATTTGCCTTTGTTTCAGATTAAATGACATCCTCCAAGACTTGGCTTTCTGCACAGCCACAGAGAGCACAAGTATTCAATTGTTGTGACCGATTGAGGGACACAGTCTGCATGCTTTGCTTACAGGTCACTGAAAGACATCTCCCTCGCTCCTTGTAGACTATTTTCCTAAACATGAGGTAGACAAGTTGTCTATAAATGCCAATGTACAAGAATAGTGGGGAAAAAAAGTCCATAAAGCAAAAAATGAGTTCAGAGTAGCATTCTGAGTATAAAGAAGTAAACTTGTAGACTGGAAATGAGGAGCTTTCAGAAGAGCATAATGATCAAGGTCCTGGTTTTACAATAATTTCTTGACAGTGAATTGGCCTATATTCAGACAGTCAAGCACCCAACATGCTCCATTCACCATTCTCTACACACCAGCACCACCTAGAGGCACAATTTGGTTTAATAGGTCATACCGCTTCATTGTTTGTTGCCCCCAACACACTCCAAAGGACCTCAACCATATCCCATTACAGTGATGTTCTAACTATAATACATGTATAAAATGTAAGATATTGATAAAGGATGAGGAGATGGCACATTGGTTAATAAAAGTGCTGACCTCCAGATCAGAGTTGAGGGACGAGGACGCGTCAGAGGATGAATCCAAGAAGCATGTCTCGTCCACTCTCACCACCCGCACTGTCCTCTTGAGGGGCTGGCTCTTCGACGCCCCCTCCCGGGAGAGAGTTACCTCCTTTAGACACACCTGCTAAACACAACCAAATGGTCTCTGGGACAAGATGTCATCAAATTGCAGGGAATAAAGGAGAAGAGCAGAGAAGAGCATCTTCTAATTCAGGGGGAGTGGTCGGAAGACTTGAATTAGACTTCAATCCCATGGAACATCGGTTTACAGTGTGTCACTTGGTATACTTTACATGTGGATATGTTATATTTGCTCACCTGTCTCACAGGCTGAATGTTGACCTCCATGTAGTGTCCCATGTCAGTCATCTTAGTGAGACTATTATTGTTTGAAGGAGCGTGGGGAGGAGCCCCATCCAAGCCCAACTTATGAGGGAAAGGGAGTCATATTTAATATTTTTATTTTAAACATGAGACCAAGGCAAAAAATAGGACAGAATGAGCAAATCAAGAGTATGAGCAAAACAATAAAGAGCATGGGAATAAGAAAAATTGACGTATGAAAAAAGCATACAATATTTCTTAAGCCCATTTTTCTACACAGGCATAATAGACTTTCAGGACAGTAGTCGCCAAAGACCTACTGTGTGTTTCTTGTGGGTCTTTGTCCTGGGGCTGTTCTGAGAAGGGGAGGAGGAGGAGGAGGAGTCCCCCAGGAGGCTCTCTGTGTCTGGAGTACACCCTCCAGACTGCTGCCTAGTGCTGACAGCACCCCTTCTGCACCAGGAGAGGACCACAATCTGATAGGCTACGGTTAAGGTGGGCACAATCACAACTGCACTGGAAGCAGGATGGTGGGAGGATCAAGTCAAATTGGCCTTAGTCATTCATGGAAATGTACTGATATTCCGTGAGCTGAGAATTACCGGTATAAGGTTCTATCTCCGTTTAGGGTAGTTCAGAGACATTGAGCGTCAAAGTTTTTACATTCCATTATGTTTTGTGAGATGGAACCTTTGTATTTTATTAATTACCAACTAAAACATTTCAACATTTTAAAAATAACACGACACAGGCATTAATAAACACCTAATGGATCAGATTATGTCAAAAATGTTGACCAAAAATTGAGATAGAACCTTATAATTCTACACTCACGATTCTATCCATACTGTATGCTGAGGAGTGCCGCTCATAAAGGTGAGGAAGGATACAGCCAGGTCCAGAGCTGCACAGCACGTTGACGTCAGTAGCCATGGCATGGCTCTCAGGACAAACTCATACTCGATATCGTAGAGCAATATGGCAGAGGTGTAGAGGACACCAGCCAGGGAGCACAGCGTTGCAGAGAACACATGAACCTTTGAACTCATCTCCCCTCTGTGCTAAAACACAAGAGATTGAAGTGCTTCACACATTGTTGTATGCATGGGTGTGCTTTTTGAAATGACACATCCACTACACTTTGGTGCTTTTGTGCCAAAACATGGAACACATAGAAACTCAAGCATGAATGAGCAATACGATATGGTGAGGTGTCACTCACTGCTCTAGAGAGTGCAGGGAACCTGGAGGTCCAGGCAATGACAAAAGACAGCAGGCCAAGCACGTAGCCCAGGACTTCAGCGTTGTCCTGCTCAATGAGACAGAATATTTCGCTTTTAACCGGTGAAAACAACACACACACACACACACACACACACACACACACACACACACACATACATACACACAATGTATTGTACTTACTTGCAGGAGGTAATTGAGGAGTATCCTTCCAGTGAAGGGCCTGTCTGCTGGCAAAAGGCTGGCTCTGGAGTTCAGGTAACTCCCTCCTCCCACCACAACCAACAGTAGCAAAGACACAGCAAAGAAATTCTGCCTCCTCCGTTTCCGCATCATCCACAGTCTCTTCTCTGAGGGAAGTGGAAAGGTGTGCAAGGTTTGCGGGTTTCATTGGAATTGTTTCCGTCAGTAGGCTACAGGTTTATTGTGATAGTGTACTGTGATAACTGGTGCGCATTGCCGGTTAGGTTTGCACTTTATTGGCATCTAACTGGCATCTGAGAACTCTTGTTCAGACTTATTTGAATAGTGTTAGGCTTCATAGGACATCTCACACAGCTCTGAGCTGTATTTTGCCTGTGTAAATATATTGAGATAGATAGTGTATCCTGTCCTATGATTAAAGGTTTGAATGACAGGAAACAAAGAGAACGTCCAGCCATGGGTCTACAGCACAAACAATTGTCTCTACACACAGAATTCAAAGCCACTAGATGTACATCCATGGCATTTATAATGTAGGCACTCCTTTGAGGGAAGTGTGTGTGTGTTGCGTGGGATAACAAGGAATCCTTGAAAGGTCAAATGCTCTCAGCTCCTCTTACCTGTTCTGGAGTTCCAACACAAGCATATTGGGAATAAGATGGACATGAAATGAACAGCATCGACAGCAGCCATAAAACCACCCATTAAGACCTATAAAGCAAATCAAAGTGGAAGATGGAGGTGGTAGACTACAGTATGCAGTATCATTTAAAAAGGCCTTATGCATGTTTCTTTACAAGCTGGAGAGTGGAGACCCTACAGGTCAGATGTGTTCTCACCTGAAGAGCCAGCTGGTTGGCGAGAATAGCCCCGACTACATTGCACACATTTCCAAGAAAGCAGTAGAAGGAACCAGCCGCTTCGTTGCTTGAATTTCTGTCCCGCATTCTGCACCTCCGAAAGGCTATAACACTTAAACAAGTTAGGACAAACGATTGTTAAAAAAAATCAACGTCATGCAGCAACTGCAACTGCAACTGCATGCACTCATTATGCGAAATCGTCCACCTACTTACGAAAAGGATGACACCAACAAAAGTAGCGCAGAACACAGACTTAGTCCGATGGGGATGTAAACTTTCTGTCTGTCTGAGAAGCAATGGCGCCACCAATAATTCAAGTCCAAAAGGAGATGGAGTTTGTTCTGCTCTTCTAAGGGTACTGTGTATGTTCCCATATCGCTACAATGATGTGTAAATCGCATCAGCTGCAGAACCGTACGTGGAATACTCTGCTAACCAAGCGCTTCTTCCTCTAGCGCGACTGTGCGCAGGTGTTCTCCACTCAGCACAGGTATGAAGTGCGCCTTGTGCCCTCGGGTGCGACTTCACTGCAATCACACATGGAGCGACGTGGATCAGGGCATAGCGAATTACAGCTATACACATTTTACAAGATAAGTTGATTCTTTTTTATTATAATATACAGGTGCTGGTCATATAATTAGAATATCATCAGAAAGTTGATTTATTTCAGTAATTCCATTCAAAAAGTGAAACTTGTATAATGTATACATTCATTCCACATAGACTGATATATTTCAAGTGTTTATTGCTTTTAATTTTGATGATTATTACTGACAACTAATGAAAACCCCAAATTTAGTATCTCAGAAAATTAGAATATTGTGAAAAGGTTCAATATTGAAGACCCCCTGGTGCCACACTCTAATCAGCTAATTAACTAAAAACACCTGCAAACGCCTTTAAATGGTCCCTCAGTCCAGTTCTGTAGGCTACACAATCATGGGGAAGACTGCTGACCTTACAGTTGTCCAAAAGACGACCATTGACACCTTGCACAAGGAGGGCAAGACACAAAAGGTCATTGCTAAAGAGGCTGGCTGTTCACAGAGCTCTGTGTCCAAGCAAATTAATAGAGAGGCGAAGGGAAGGAAAAGATGTTGTAGAAAACAGTGTACAAGCAATAGGGATAACCGCACCCTGGAGAGGATTGTGAAACAAAGCCGATTCAAAAATGTGGGGGAGATTCACAAAGAGTGGACTGCAGCTGGAGTCAGTGCTTCAAGAACCACCACACACAGACGTATGCAAGACATGGGTTTCAGCTGTCGCATTCCTTTTGTCAAGCCACTCTTGAACAAGAGACAGCGTCAGAAGCGTCTCGTCTGGGCTAAAGACAAAAAGGACTGGACTGCTGCTGAGTGGTCCAAAGTTATGTTCTCTGATGAAAGTACATTTTGCATTTCCTTTGGAAATCAAGGTCCCAGAGTCTGGAGGAAGAGAGGAGAGGCACAGAATCCACGTTGCTTGAAGTCCAGTGTAAAGTTTCCAACGTCAGTGATGGTTTGGGGTGCCATGTCATCTGCTGGTGTTGGTCCACTGTGTTTTCTGAGGTCCAGGGTCAACGCAGCCGTCTACCAGGAAGTTTTAGAGCACTTCATGCTTCCTGCTGCTGACCAACTTTATGGAGATGCAGATTTCATTTTCCAACAGGACTTGGCACCTGCACACAGTGCCAAAGATACCAGTACCTGGTTTAAGGACCATGGTATCCCTGTTCTTAATTGGCCAGCAAACTCGCCTGACCTTTGTGAAGAGGAAGATGCGATGCGCCAGACCCAACAATGCAGAAGAGCTGAAGGCCACTATCAGAGCAACCTGGGCTCTCATAACACCTGAGCAGTGCCACAGACTGATGGACTCCATGCCATGCCGCATTGCTGCAGTCATTCAGGCATAAGGAGCCCCAACTAAGTATTGAGTGCTGTACATGCTTATACTTTCCATGTTCATACTTTTCAGTTGGCCAACAATTTTTTTTTTTTTTTACTTGTTTTGTATTGGTCTTAAGTAATATTCAAATTTTCTGAGATACTGAATTTGGGGTTTTCATTAGTCAGTAATAATCATCAACATTAAAAGCAATAAACACTTGAAATATATCAGTCTGTGTGGAATGAATGTATACATTATACAAGTTTCACTTTTTGAATGGAATTACTGAAATAAATCAACTTTTTGATGATATTCTAATTATATGACCAGCACCTGTATATATAATATATTTTTTACAACGTTTGCAGGATAAGCGCTATACAAATAAGTTATTCTTATTATTTAACTTTATATTTGGCTACTGTTAATGTAATAGGTCTAATATAATAACCTCTAGGTGTGGTGAGCATTACAAATTAAGATAAATAATGATAAACCATGGCAAATAACGATTTACACAAATACACTCAAATATATCACCATTTATTTAAGTTACGTGTTGTTGCCTTATTTCAAAGACATTCATCCACAACTGTATATAAACAGATTACAAGACTGTCCAGTTAGTGATGCCAACTAATTATCGTCTATTAAACACAGTAGTCTTGTATGTTTCCTTTCTTCTTATTTTTTTTTAAAAACAGAGACGCAGAAGCTGTATTAAAATTTGAATGACCTCCTTACAAATCAATGTAATCTGGATAATTCACCATGTTTGATACGTTTTGTGAGATTGGTTGCACAACACAAAAACGACCACATGATAATAATATAAAATAGTGGAATGTACTGCACTGCTTGATGACGTCTGTATGGTACTGTTGAGACAATGCACAGCACCTTGGTAAAAAAAAACTTTAGTCTTTATATCAAAAGACAACCTATTCCAGATTCACCATACTGCATAATGGAGGTTAATGAAGACCATCAAGGCACAAAACACAAAAGTACTCATTACTGTAGAATTGCCCTTGGTGTTTAATACTCTATTCCACTCCATATTATCAGTGATTTCAAGCAGTTCATAGATTCATCAGGCATCTAAGTGCCCAGTGAGCCTGCGCACTTTCTCCTTCTTGTTCCTGTTGCCGTGTTTCTTCCAGGGCTTGCCTACAGGGGGCTTGGAGCCAGGGGTCTCAGGGTTGCCTACAGGGCCGTTCCCTGGCTTGTAACCCATGAAATGCTGGACCCCTTTGGTGAGCGCCCGCACATTATTCTGCAACAAAGATGGCATAACAACTGGGTCAATATCAGAATGCTCCTCTCTTTTTTTTTTTTTTTTGGTGTGACAGAGATGGTAGAGATTTGACAGGAAGGATGGGTGAGAGAGGAGGGATGACATGCAGGATATGTCCCCGACCGGAATCGAACCGGGGACCCTGCGGTTACATGGTCAACGCTTAACCCGCTACGCCACCTAAGCGCCCCCTGAATGCTCCTCTCTTAAGTCAAGGAGCTACAATCAGTTTGTATGACCATGACAATAAATATCTATTTTCCACATTTGAAACAGCATCAAAAAATATTTACTTGCCATCCTAGACTTCCTCAGAGATGCTTTACCTGATGAAAGAAGTTCTTGTCGACCATATTCTCGATCCTCCTGATGTTCCGGCGTTTGCCTGCTGTCTTGCTGGGGTCCTCACCGTCTGTCTCGTCGTACTGGAACTTTCTATGCTGGGGCTGGAAGTCTTCACTGTTGTAGTTGGGAGGAGGGTGGCAATACAGGAGCTTCCCCTGGAGGTGGTCAGAAACAACAACATGTTAGAGTGGCTGAACAGACAAGCTACCTAACACATTTGATAACAACACTGCTCAGATTCACAGGCTTATATGTACAGCACAGAAATACACAGAGGAAATGTAGACGGTGAACCTACACAGACGTAATCCTTGAGGATGTAGCGGGCTGATCGTGACCCGTCGGGCTGGCCGTGTGCGTTCATGAAGCCCCTCATGTCTGAGAAAGAAGAGAAAATAACAGTGTTCGTGATTTGCTGTAACTTCATTACTATGTTGAGTTCCTCTGGTGTCATGGGTCAGATTTGAACATGAGACCCTCAATTTTCCTCAGGTTTTGGGCTATGTCTCCCTGGTATTCTACTGTTCTGCACTGCACAGTGCTGTAAGCCTGTGGTCTTACATCCGTAGGCCATTAGCAGCTCCTCATAGGTGGGTACACGGTCTGGATCCTCGTCCTCTCGTGGGCGGATGATGTTGATACCATAGGTTCCTTCCAACACGTCACGAGGGATTGTCTGACACACGTAACCAGCCTGTTAAGGGCTCAACCACACTGAACAGCAAATCAACTATCTGAAAACTAATTTACCTGAGCAATACATTATTGTGATCTTCATTTCCCATTCAGTTTTTACAGATAAATATAACAATTACACAGCAAGGAAAAGAGAAAATGAATAAATTATCAATTTAAGAAGGTTGCTACTTAGACAATATGAAGGTATGACAATTAGAAGGTATTAATCATAACAAAGGAAGTTGTAAAGCTCCGTTTGATTCAACTGTTCAACACCAACTGGGCGTAAGTGATGAGGCAGCAGAGTAGTGCAGAGGGGTGGTAAAGTGAAGGATATGAGAGAGATAGCCGGCACGCAGTCTCTCATCTGGTCGATGGGCAGGATCCCACAACAGATCATCTCAGCTTTAGTGGACACAAAGGAGGGCATGACAAGGCCGGGACAATCACACAGACAAAGGCCTGGCTCCACAAACAGCGTCTGGAACACACAGGCATCAAAGGTTAGCCCTCCTAATACCATTACAAAATGAGGAATTTTCTCACCTGGTAGATCAGGAAGTGCTGGGTGTGCCCTTTACCTGGAAGTGCTTGGTGTGCCCAGGTGTGACTGAAACCGACACCTTTTTATTTCTCATAATGGTGTTGATGGTGGAACTTTTGCCCACATTAGGATAACCAACCTGTTGAGACGACATCAATAAGAATTGGTTGCGATATCCCAAATAAATACCCATGAAACAAGAATGTGATAATCATTCCTCTAACATGAGCTGGTGTTGACAGCATGGATGTAGTGATAACCAGTGTGTGGATCAGTGTGTAGCCTTACTCACCAGTCCCACGGTGATCTGACCCTCTTTAAGCTTAGGCCCAGAGTGGGCTGACTTAAACACCGACAGCAGCTCGTCTTTCTGCAGCAAACGACTCGAGTTGTGGAAGGTAGAACCAGTGGAGTCTATACCCTCCTCTTCATCAGATGAGCTGCTGTCTGTGTCCTCCTCTTCTACACAGGCTTTAAACTGCTTCCCTCTCTGCTGCTCTTCCTCCATGCCGCTCTCCCTGTCCTCCTCCTCCTCCTCCCCCTCTTCATCATCATCATCATCATCATCCACGTCCCCTCTTCCTCTTTTTTGTATTGAAACATCATTGTCTGGCATGCCCTCGTCTTCTGCATTGTCTGGCATGCCTTCGTCACTCTGTTCGTCTTGCTGTTCGTCCTCCTGGTCCTCCAGTTCCGTTCCCTATAGGATCAGGGTTGAGGATGGGGACATCACACAAAGCAAATTGAGTAGTCAGTTCATTATTCCATGGAAAATAAAATACCTTCATTTTTATTAGTGTTGTTCCGATACCATTTTTTGATCCCGATACCGATACCGATACCTGACCGTGCAGTACTTGCCGATACCGAGTACCGATCCGATACCACGGCGTTTGAAAAAACATGTTTTTTGAGCCGCATACTCACCTCGATGTAAAATTATTGCTAACACTTAGTCTGGCACTGCTCAAAACCTTTGTAAAACTCGTAAAGTTTTTGTAAAGTACTCGCCGATACCGATACCAGCATTTTTGTGCGTATCGGTGGCCATGCCGATACTAGTATCGGTATCGGAACAACACTAATTTTTATTTCTTATTTATTTGAGAGACAAACAACACTGTTTCATCACATGAGGACTTTCATCTTATTGGTAATTCATCCTCCTGTGTGTGTGTGCATCCAAACAATAAGCAAACTGCTTTCCCTTAACCAAAACAGACTGACTCCTTACCTTCTCCTCTGCCTCCAACCTTTCGTTCTCTGCTAGAGCAGACCAGAACACAGCCTGCAGACCCTCTTTCTGAAAGTGTCTGGCCCAGACCCGCCGCTGCTCCCGGGTCAGCAGGTCTGCTTTGTTGACCAGTATCATGTTCACCTTGTACTGGGACACCTCCTTCACATAGCACTCCTAAAAACACCAGGAAAAAATTAGTGAAATTGGCCTACACCAGGGTTTCCCCAGCCATCAGTTCTGTAGGGCAAATTGTCAATCCCACCCTAGTACTGTAGCCCCACATCCACAACAAATGACTTGCGTTATCTTCAGATGATGAAAATATCAATGACGTTTGAAATATTTCAAGCATTTTTAGTTGACAACCTTAGTGGAGGTCATCTTACTTACCAGGTCAGGGCAACGAAACAGCAAAGGGTTCCTGCCATCAACAATCTGAATAACAACGTCACTGAGAAGGAAGAATTCAAAACGTTACCACTGTCACACAAGGGAAAATTATTCACAAATCAACATCCTTATTTTCAAACGGAGAAAAGAACTGACACTCAGATATGACCACGCTCTGCTTCCTACCTCCTCTCAATGACTCTCCAAAGCTGTCTCCAGAAATCCAAATTCCTCTCAAATGGGGTGAGAATTAATTTATGTTCTTCTTCCAGCCTTTCAGACCAAAAGAACAGACACACATTAGGTGACAGATTACACACACTGTAGAAATACTATGTGCACTAGGATTTAGATTCAATCAAAGGGTTGGGTTACATACACCGCAAGACTTCGTCTCCATTCTAGGAAGCTATCCCTCTCTGCTTGCTGAAGGGCTTCTGAGCTGGTGTTCTCATCCCATTGGGGCCTTTAATGTGGAGGCAAAAAAAGATACTGCAATAGCACATCGATATCTATCACATCGATATCTATCACATCAATATCTATCACATTAAAAAGCTAATGCCAATCAATGTCTCATTTGTTTTTATCTGTTATGAAGATTGATACGGAAACATCAGCCTAGTTCACTGCAAAGAACAAGACATGTAGGGATGGTTAGACAAGACAGCTTATCTGAAAGAAACTATTATGCTTACCGACGTGGAATTCTAAGGGCTTTCATATTCTCCTCTTGGAGCTTCTTCAGCGCTGAGGTCTCCTCTGTTGAGAGTGAGCCTGCACGAGCTGCCGCTGGCACGAATTTGATGTTGAGCTTCTCTGAGAAAACATATGATGTTAATTTAACAACATAACTCGAGGCATGCTGGTAGATGATGTGTCTTTATATCTCGCATCACTAACCATGACGGAGGAATATTATCTACCTGCAATAAACTCTGTCCCTGCCATCTCCGCAGTGGCAAGGAAGTCATCCATGGAGCTCTGTTCGGTGACTGAACAGAGGTTGAGGCGACCCCAATCGTAGCCATCGTTCAGTTCACTGGTGTGGAGCTGGAAATTAAATCGAATTAACCTTCAATATATGATATATGAGTGCACTGGCGGACTCAAGGGGGGCGACCGCCTCTCCTGGTGCCCCCACGGTTGAAAAACGTCTCTCTTAAGTGCCCTTTTGAGTGGCAAAAATGCCCTTTTGAGTGGCAAAAATGCCCTTTTGAGTGGCGAAAATGAGAGGACGTGCCCTATTGGTGCCCCTCCAATGGTCTAAACTTGACCATGTGCCCCCACAGTTGAAAAACGTCGCACTAAAGTGCCCTTTTGAGTGGTAAAATTAGAGGATGTGCCGTATTGGCTGCCCTTCCAATGGTCTAAACTTGACCATGTGCACAGATGGGGTCCCATGTTGTGCAGTAGGTGCCCTTTTTTTCTTTTCGCCCCCCCCTGCCCTTCAAACAGCCTGAGTCCGCCACTGTATGAGTGCCAGAAATCAATCACCACAAAATTAAAAACACTTCTCTGATTTTGGGATATAGCCATGATGATTCATACCCAAGAATCGCCCCTCTTCTTCCCTCGACTTGCGTTGAGTCTGTCCTTGACCAGCGCTCTTCCCACTCCACCAGACTTCTTCTTACTCATTGTTGGTGTGAGTTTAAGGTTGTCAAACTCCACAAAGCTGCACGTGCTGTGAACTTAAAAGGACAACAAGTTAAACAGCACAGTTACGGCGCCCCGTCGCCATGTGTGAAAGTTGTTGTCGCTAGAGAACCGGAAGTGAAGCGGAACGTACCAGAATTTCTGTAAAAAAAAAAAGAGAGAAAAGCTTAGTCGTTTAGAATAGTTATTCTTTATTTGAATATCATTATACAATTTATTTTGGCTGTTATTGAACAATTGTATATATCTATATCTATATATCACTGTTAAAATCGCGTATAAAAATGTGCCCAGTAATGTTTTTGGTACGTTCCTAAAGCTGTGTGCAACACTGAAATATGCATTCAGTGAAATATAAGCCACCAAAGAGAGTTCCCCTATGCTCGTGGAGTACGGACACGTTATGCAGCCGCATCACTGCTATCGCCGACAGATGGCAGCATGAAACAATTGTTCAGGATATAGGAGAACAACAGCAAACCAGTTTTACTTTGTTATTGTAAATCTGTCAGTAAAGCATCATTATTCTTAATACTACTTGCATTGTAACAGTTCTGTTTTCCCAGTGTGTTTCTGTTTTTTCTTTCCTTAATTGATATGACGAAATGTATGTCCTCCATAGAAATGGAAGAATTGAAGGCAAATGCTAAAGTTTCAATTTATAGATCGCATAGAAAAAGAGAATTTATTTTTTACTCTATATTATTCCTTTCTTTTACTTCCTATGTTCAACCTAGTCAAGTCAAGTGCACACTGAGAAAAACTGCGTCCTCCAGGGAGAGATATTTGGCTTTGGTCTATTCCATCCCTCCCTCTACGTCCCCCTCAGACACAACGAGATGGTTTCGCCCAGTATATATCCACTGTAGACGTCCCCCCTCAGACACAACGGAATGGTTTCACCCAGTATATATCCACTGTAGACGACGCTTCTCTCAGCAGACTCACATCGCTGCTCCACCTGTGTGCGCTAGGATAAGAGAGATGGAGAGCGGCACTTCAGAGGATGAACAAACGAAGTACACGGTCACCTCGCCATTTGTTATTGTGGACTAGCTTATTTATGGAAAAACGATAATACGAAGATAACACTTAGGAGCAATAAAACTAATTACAGTTGTCAATTGTATTGGTCCGTTCAGGACACGACCATATAATGCTGCCTTGGAAGAAGAACAAGTTCGACCTGATAGAGGAAGATAAACAGTCGAAACAGAAGCAGGGTTATGCCGTGAGTTTGAACTACTCTGCGCTGACCTCCTTCGCCAAGTCTTGCCCGGAGAGCGCTCTGAACAGGGTGGGCAGTATGTTCAAGTCCAAAAGGAAAAAGGTCAAAATCACCAGCGAGGACCCGACGTACACGGTCCTCTATCTGGGCAACGCCACCACCATCCAGTCGAAGGGAGAAGGGTGCACGGACGTGGCCGTGAGCAAGATCTGGGGCAAGAGCGAAATGGGCAAGAACGGGACCAAGATGAAACTGACCATCAGCTCCCAGGGCATCCGGATGGTGCATGTGGACGACAAGGCGAGGAGACCGGGACACTTGTACTTACTGCACCGGATAACCTACTGCGTGGCCGACCCCAGACTACCCAAGATGTTCGCTTGGATATACCGACACGAGATGAAACACAAGGCGGTCATGCTGCGGTGCCACGCCGTGCTCGTGTCCAAGCCGGAGAAGGCGAAGGCCATGGCGCTCCTCTTGTACCAGACTTCGGCGACGGCTCTGGCTGAGTTCAAAAGACTAAAGCGAAGAGACGACGCCAGGCATCAGCAACAACAGTTCATAGGGGAGCAAACGATCCCCCTGGTCCCTCTGAGGAAGCTTCTGAACGGACAGTGTTATTACAAGCCCCCGGTGGAGCGCAGCAGGAGCGCGCCGAAACTGGGCTCCATCACAGAGGACTTGGTCGGGGAGGAGAAGGAGGAGAAGGCGATGCACTTTGAGTGCGAGGACATCCTGGACACGGAGGAGGATGGTGTGGGCAACGGTAGTAAACAGGAGCTGTCGCAGATTATCAACGACCTTGGAGAGATGAGCATAGGCAATGACGTGCAAACACTAAAAGCGGACCTTAGAGTTACCCGGCTACTCTCTGGGGAGAGTACGGGCAGCGAGTCCTCCATAGAAAGCAACCAGGAGCCCGTCTCGATTTCTAACGGATTCGAGGAGGGGAAAATGCAGGAAATCGGTTGAATAAGTCCATGCATTTTTCCTGCATGTATTGAAAACAATTTCTGACTTTATTTTGTTGTGCTGTCAATTTTAAGGAGAGTGTAATGCCTGTAGTATTGTGCCTCCTCCTCACCAACTTGAAAGGATACAGTAAAGACTGTATGTTACAACGATTCTGGACGAAACATGCACAACTTGAAAGACACACCGTTTATTTAAGATATTTTGGGGGGAGGTGATCACAGAGGCATCATGCATGTCCGTTCTGGAGACGACAGGACCCGTTAACGCGCTCTGCGCATCAGGACAATGGTGCAGGCTATACCTCTCTGATTCCCAACTCTTTCATTTAAAACATTTGTTTTAGAGCTTGTTTTTTACCCAACTTGTTTCCTCATGGAAATGCCACTTTTCTTCAACAATATTGTCCAGAATTATGTAACATTCCATTTTGAATGCACGTTTCCTTATTGGCTCAATGGGTTGAATGAGAAGTCATTCACTCTTCTTTCAGGAGGCTTTCCTGTTCTTTTTTTGCACTGTTGTGGAATTCAGTCGAGCATTACATTGAATTATGTACATCGTCTCCTCTATGTTCTCATAAACATAAATGTCATATCTTTGCTGTGCAAAAGAAAAAAATACCCTAATGTATTAAAATGTACATAGTAAATGCATTATGTGTATACAAATATTCGTTATTTTTTAAAGAAGAAGATGTGGTTTGTTTCTGTGAACCTCGAAAAATGACAATAAAAACAAACAAAAATCATAATCAGGCATGATATACTGTTACTAGTTTATACACTCATGTCATGTGAAGAGGTCCAGCCCTCGGAAAATATGTTCCACTCAGTGCATCCAAGGAAATAATTTGATTTCAACCTCAGAATTCTCCTCCAATATCAGGTCAGATTCTAACGGATGATTATTTCTATGCACACTGCGAATTGGAAAGAGACATGTAGACTATGAGCGAAGCACATTCTAAGTTAGGTTAACATGTGTATGCACTAGTGTTGTTGTCTAATGTACAAGGCATGAAATGTCTTCTTAGAATACAATTCATTGGGTGGCAAATCATGCTGTTTGCGTTTGGCATGAGGGAGAAATATCTTAAGATCACATAGGATACAGCAGGCCTACTAGCTTCTCAGCACAGGAAATGGGAATCTAATGAATTAGGCCTATGCATAGTTCAAGTTTGTATCAGCCTACAGTGGTTTCAGATATACAGGCTTTATATGATGTGCTGTCACAGAAGTGGAACATTACTCTTTTTCATTCATTCTGAACATAATGCTTACTCATTATTTTTGGTCACACTATTTTGGTAGGGCTTTACCGTACACATTTGGTAGAATCGTTTTTTTCCAAATCACACTGCAACCAACACCTGTAAACCATTGTATTCTAGCTCCTGGGCTGTTTATGATAGCCACAGGATTCATCCAAATGGGTTTTGTAGGAAATGTGTGTTGCAGCCAGTCACACAACCGTAAGGGCACCAAGCCAACCAAAGGGCATCTGGATGCACCACAACATGTGGAGGATAGGGGATGGGATGACGTTTTGTGATTTTGTTAGCTAGTTATATCAAATAAGTGAGATCATGAGGGCCTTTTTATAGTTGTTACTTTGTTAACTTGGATTATTATTCAATAAGGATGTAATAAGGTATACACCATTAATCAAACTTTCATTGAATCGGACTAATCACATAGTTCAAATGCCAGCATGTCAGATTTGATATATGTAGTCTGCAGTAGCCTTGTGTTGTTTAACATAATGAGGACCAAGGCTAAATGACATGTGTGAATAATGATCACAGACGCGGCTACAGTATCAACCTTCACAGCCAGACATCCGCTGCACTGCCACTTTTACAGCTTCTCTGTAAGTAGAAGGACTGTCACTGCTACTTTCCCCCACGCATACCCAAACCTGCGTAGCAACAGGCCCACACAAATGCCACATGCTGTATACAGCTCCTGTCATATGGTAATAACACTGTGCCACCCTGGCCCACAGCAGCACTGCTCTTTCAGAGCTGTCAGTCGACCAGACATGTTGTGTTTTCTAAATCATATTTCATCATGAGGAGCTGAGAAAGAGTCCCTACTCCTGCCGTAGCTGTCTGGGAGTACCGTATTGATGTTGCCATTAGTATTCTAGTCAGGGGTTGTGCAATTTGCTACAGCCCAGCATTGGTCTCAGTCTGTCTGCCAGTGTGTTATCCCAGAGCCCCCCGTATTGCATGCAGGGATGCTGCTTCAGGGATGGTCGCTAGGCTAGCTAAAGCCGCTGCGTGGGACTGAATTAGAGATGAGGGGAGAAAGGTGAGCTTGTTCCCTGTTTAGTGACTAGAAAACACATGCGTTGTGTTTTCTAATAAAAAACACAGCCTTTTCGCAGCAACACTCAGCATCAAAATTGTCCAGACCATGTCCAAGTCTCTATCAATAGCATGGACGACTTCCAACGTGGCTGTAGCCAATGGTTTCGGGCCAATGATTGCATAGACAGGGTTCTATAAAAAGCTGCTTTTCATTATGCATTGATTTCCACGGCGCTCACAATGACACAGTAACACAAAACTCCAAACCGACGCTCTGTTGCTCTGCTTTCTTTCAAGTTGCAGTGGATGGAAACCTTACAGTAGGACGGAAATAGAACCAGTGTGCATGAACCTGAACCCACACAGTTCCCCCTCACAAGGTGGTGCCCCATCTGCAGCCTCCTGTACAATTATACCACAGACAGTATGACATCGTCAAACCATGCCCCCACCACAAAGAAACCAACAGGATGTGCTATTAGTGGACAACTGCAAACTAGAGCTATAAACCACATACACAGACATAGAAACAGTCCAGAAGACTACTATTTAGAGATGATTAACTTTCACTTACTTTTCACCCTCTTGCAGCCATGACCTATATTCTCCCAGAATGCCAACACAGGAGATTTGAAATCTGTATTTACAGGCTATAATAACCTATCAAGATCTTGGTACGTGTGTATGTGTGTGTGTGTGTGTGTGTGTGTGTGTGTGTGTGTGTGTGTGTGTGTGTGATGTGTGTGATGTGTGATAAATCACTTGATACAGTACACTGTATGTTGACACTGAGTGCATCTGTGCATGTAAACACGTGTTAATTCAAATGACCTGGGGAGAGAGTCAAACGTATTGTCTCTCCTGCTGAATGCTTTTTTGGCATTAACATGTCATGTGCAATTTCTCCGTGAACAAACAGGTTTGCTTAACCTACTCACTGTATGGCATGACTCAACAGGAGGTAAATAGCACTCATGCTGCAACAGAAAACATGTGAACATGTAAGGGCTTGTGTAGAACATACATCTACCATCGTACCATCTTACTCTTAACACCCGTCTTCCGAAACCATTTATATTGACCTTGGATTCATTTAGAAGATTCCTTTATCTGTGCATACAAAGTGAACTGCAGTGGTTGAAGTCACCTTTTAGCTCCTCTCTCTGTTTAAAGTGAGTTTTCCCTCATTTGGATTTCAAACATTATGATGAATGCAGTTTGTGTTTGAAAAACAAATGTGTAATTTAAAAGATGAACACCACCTAGGGAATAACCAGAGTAGACTAATGATCTATTTGCAGAACACTGCTCTAGGCCATAACAGTGCTGGATTTGCACCAGAAGTAGAGATAGGCTTGTTTTTCAACCATGGAATTCAATAATGCATGGAGGTGCTTGGAACAGTACAGCCTTTTAGGTTAGGGTCTGGTTACATCAACAGCAACCAGACACAACACTGGCCTGGGTCACAATTAGGAGGGCATTGACCCTCTGTTTGATAGCAACAACCACACAACAAATATGGTGGCGAAAACAACACACAAGCACACAAATAGTAGCATAAATGAATGTGTTTTAGCATGCTCCATAAAAACAAATGCAAGTAGATGCTCAAACACCCCACAATAGCAAGCAGTGCCAGAGGCAGAAATAACATTCCAGTTATGACCCAGAAACATAGTCTCTGATTTAGAATGTGGAGGTGTATAATTAATCCACGTTCAATTCCAGTAATCACCATTTTATCCTGCTTGGAGTTTCTCAGCCAAAGACTGCTATTAGCACATTTAAAAGAGCACAGTAGGCTACAGTCGGTTGAAATAGAGGTTAGATTGGGTTGCACTGACTCAAGTGTTTTCCATATGCCTGTGACAGCTTTCTCTGGCATGTAACATCTGGGCCCATGGCAGGTGACATGGCAGGTGTCAAAGACAAGACAAAGGCAATCTAATCTGACACTCCCTGTGACATTCCCAGGCTGTTTCAGTGAAGATATGCTCTGGGAGATATGCTCTGTGTGTGTGTGTGTGTGTGTATGTGTGTGTGTGTGTGTGTGTGTGTGTGTGTGTGTGTGTGTGTGTGTGTGTGCGTGTGTGTGTGTGTGTGCGTGTGTGTGTGAGAGAGAGGCTCTCTGGTGCCACTCATTGGTTTGACAGCTGTCCTCCAGGAGTGTGTGTGTGTGTGTGTGTGTGTGTATATGTGTGACTATTCGTGACGCCGTACAGTCACTTTGATGTCAGCACAGTTAAAGAAATGTGTTATCCGCTGCATCTCTCCTCCAAGTGCTGAAGGCTTAAAAAAAAACAAGTTTTTGTTATTTTGGTTGAGATAGAGAACAGACACATCAGTGTTTCAACCTACGTGGCCGAATGTAAAAAAAAAAGAAAGAAAGTAAAATAACATACAATTATGAAATTAAAGATGCAAGAAGTAAGTGATTTTAGCAACATCAACATTTACTTCCATTAGTGATGTAGTATATATTACATCTCAAACATAACTTAACTCTCGATACTATTTGTTCACCAGTGCTCTCAGACACAATTCTTTCTCATTGTTTTCCCTAGGCCACTGTGAAACAGTAGAGCGCCTGAGCCATAGAATGCTCTTGTTTTCCAGTGTTCCTGACACAAAAGGTTTTCCCCCTAGAGAGCCATAGATTTCAGAGGTTATTTCTGGCCTTCCGTTTTGCCAGGAGGAAATGGAATAATAACGGGAGAACAGGGAAAATCACGGGACAGACTCGACTGATAGATGGCCTGTCTGTATGGCATGGGAGATTCCATAAGAAAATGGAATCCGGCCACTAGGTCTTTCATTTTTGTAATAAGATACTTATCAGCAGATATTGTGTGATTATGTGGGGGCTATAGGGGCATATCAATCTCCCCCAAATTCTACCTGTTCATTCATGTGTAAATAGTGGACCCAATGAGAGTCATACAGTACAATTCATACAGTATGTTATCGTATTACAGTACTTACAGGACTCTAGATGATATCGTTCAAATGATTCGAATACTGCCTCAGATGAAATTCCTGCAGTCTATTTCCCCATGTTCCTGGTAAGGACAGGAACCAGATGCAGCGATCAACACTTCAGTTCCTCAGTCCTCCCAGGGGGGGCTGAGTGTTAGCTTCATCATCTGAGGAGAGACATGGTGGTGCTACTGGGGTCTCAAGATGGCAGACAGTGAAATAGTGTCAACGTGGGACGAATACAAACACTTCCTCAGTTGGAGATGCAGGGTCTGCTACTGATAGACTCAAAACGAGTTATTCTCCCTATCCTACCTTTTTGAGATACCTATGATGTAAGGAAACGGACATTCCTTTTGTTTTGGAAATGCAAATAGGAACTAGGGTCTTTCAAAACTCTACAACTCTACAATATATAATATATATTATACATGGAATAAATGGAGAAAAGTAGGCAGTAGTATCCAGACTGCTCTTTCTTGCATAGAGCTACACAGCACTTCTCTTTTGTTTCTCTCTTGGATGTGTTTTTCTCTTCTTTTATATGTGTTTTTCTCTCCATTTCTCTCCTCCCAGATTAAGGTGAGATGATCGTTAGGTGGACAGAGGACTGCCCAACACTGTGTGAGGCTGTCTTTGCCAACCCCCGAAATTCTCAACCCCAACTGTCACCAGGAGGATGGAGGAGAGCAATGGTGGAATGGAATAGTGGCACCCTGCACACAGCAAAGGAGGTATAGAACTCCAGGATGGGCTCAATGTAATTCACGGAATGGATTGAGGAATGGTATCAAACACGTGCAACTGTTTGTGGCTATAATCTATTATTGCATATACAGATCACTGCCGTGGAGGGCATGCTGACAGTCACCACGCGGCACAGTATTGACAGATGGATATGTGCTGTGCGGGGGGGGTGAGGGGGCCTTTAGAGCACTGGGGAGGAGATTCGATCAGTGCCACTTTTAGTAACGTGTCATCAATCTGCATCCATCTGGAACCTTATTGACAGCTCCTCTCTCTGCTCTGGTAGAAGTGGCTGGACGCAAACAAACTCAGAGAATGCTGTTTCTCCACCAACGTACCTACAGTATATGGGAAGACGTCTCTAATAGTGGACAGAATGACAACTGTTCTGTGCTCAGAAGATGTTTATTTTAGCTTTGTGGACATAATTACACAACTTTATAAAAAATGCACTGTAACGCATCGCGGCAACAACCTCATTATACTGCATTGTGGGTTTCGTTGAACGTGGCCTACTTGTCCTTTTCACCATTCGGTTACCTCAATCAGAGCAAATACCAGGATACAACACATGGCTGCATTCGGACTAAAGAGTGTGGATGTCACATGAAGAGGCTAGAACACTGTGCACAGTCAGTGCTGTGCAGATCCCTGCAGGCCTGCCACAGGAGCCATGAGCCAGGAGCATTGTCTGAGACGGGAATGTAAACAAACCGGGTCTTTTGTTCACAGATATGCCAACAATGTTTATTCCCTCTGGTCTGGTCGGCATGAAGGCTGAGAATAATAATCCTGAGAAATAGACCAGTGAGAAACTAAACTCTAGGTTGCGTTGCCTAATGCAGTGGATGCTGTATCAGATCACCAGCATCTGAGAGACGTACACGGGAGACTGGTGAGGACAATGTTTTGATCAACTCAGTTGAGTCCCTCAGGGTCATCAAGAGAGGAGAAGATACCGTAGCCACAGTATGTGAAGAATGTTAACCCATCCTATCCAAACCAGAGAGAGAGAGAGTACTTATCATGGATGATATACAGTACATCATATAAACAACATTCATTGGTGTGAGGTTAAACCATGTGTTCCCTCATATAAATCTAGTCACTGACAAGCATAATCTGTAGAATAGTACAGAATAATTCAAAACAGAACAGAACAGAATAGAATAGAATAGCAACTGGTTCGACATGGTTTAACCCTTTGTTCTATAGTGGCTAATCTCCCTGTAGGTGCACCAGTCTACAGTCCATACCCAGAGGAGCCTGTCCAAAGCAGGCAATGGTGGAGGTGGAAACAGATGGTGCCTACCCACTCAAAGCCTCTTAAAATCCTCTTTACAGAGGGCAGTGGCCCCTGGAGAGTTGGGTTCTATTTGACTTACAATGCTATCTAATGGTGGACTGTTTACTGTAATCTCTTCCCCACTACAGGCTGCCTCTAGATTTAATGTGTGAGGTCTCCTAGCCGATAGAATACTGGACGTTTTCTTGAATGAACAAGTAGTATACATTCTGGGGCTTCTGTATTTCTGGCATTTTTTTGTTTAGCTTTGTGTTCTTGTGTACACCCTTCCAAATCTATAGAGGTGTAACAAGCCTCTGTTTTTGATACCATTGATACCATTCCTTACTCCATTCCTTACTCCATTCCAGGCATTACACTGAACCCATTCTCCAATGTCTACCTCCACCAGCCTCCACTGTAGTACTCACATGCAGTTTGCAAACTAGCATAAACAGTCCTGGACAGGAATATCAGACACACAAACCTACGCCACCATATTCTATTCCCAGAATTCTTCAACAGCCCTGCTTTAAAATCACTCATTTACATAAACCTGTGTGATAGGCTGAAGACACATTTCCAAACAATACATATACAAAACACATAACGTGATCACATGGAAATCACAGGGAAAGGAAACATTATAATCAATGCTGGACCTTCCTCCAATGACTATTTCCAGTGACAATAGTGAGTGTCAATAGAGTGGCTTATTTTGATAACTCTTGCAAGACTTATCAAAATAAGACTGGATTTTCCTTTAGCAACGTTGATGGAATACCCCCCTGGGTAGGCCCAAATCTCCAAAAGTGTATCATTGTACTTCTGCAGAATAACAGACGTCATGATATGCAATGGAGTGTGACTCGGCCAGAACGGGTTATTCAAATATAGCGTGCAGCACACAGACAGTACTCTGATTGCTTACACACAGACATAGACTGCACACACACACACACACACACACACACACACACACACACACACACACACACACACACACAAAACAACCTTTGTTCTCAAGAAGAGTCTTATCAAGAACGATGACAGATACATGG
The DNA here is from genome assembly GCF_963989245.1 of Nansenia antarctica. NCBI lineage: Eukaryota > Metazoa > Chordata > Actinopteri > Argentiniformes > Microstomatidae > Nansenia > Nansenia antarctica. Next base: position 94,558,384 of record NC_137674.1, on the reverse strand, counting down.
CCGAAGTAGAACTTGGTTGGCCTCTTGTTTTGCTTTCTCACAGGTATGAGTAATGAGCCAGAGAATTGGCTTGCGTAGACACCAATTAAATTATTATGACATTACATTTCTATGAAATCAACATGAAGCAGGAGCTGAGAGTGAAAGCATGGTATGGATCTACCAATGATGCTTAAGATTGTTTCTCTCTCAGAGATGAAATAGATATGTGTGCAAAAGGTCTGACTGCACACATGATAATAATGAAATTCTTGTTATGGCTTTTGACACACACACACACACACACATACACACACGCGTGCGCGCAAACATTATTCTTGCCTGATTCTCATGTAGGTCTTAGTCAACATTTCAGATTTCAGGTAAAATTATTTGTTATTGGGAAGGCTGCATAGACACAATAGGCACACACACACACGCACGCACGCACACACACACACACACACACACACACACACACACACGTATACAGTACTCTAAAGTACATTTAGTACTATTAGTCGCTCTATGACCTGCATCTGTCATCTGAGCAGGCTCATCCATCAGATGGGAGACATAGCAACACATACTGTTCCTTAACGCTGGAACCGCTGCTGGAAGCCTCCTAAGCACAAAATTAACTGGTTTCAGAGTGTGTGTGTTTCAGTGTATGTGTTTCTGTATGTGTGCGTGTGTGTGCGTGCGTGTGTGCATATGGGAGTCTATGTCTGCAGATCATCAAATCAGTATATGATATTATTGCAATGTTGAATTACAGGTAGAACATGTTCTGAAGAGACACCTCTCAGGAACACACACACACGCACACGCGCACGCACGCACGCACGCACGCACGCACGCACGCACGCACGCACGCACGCACGCACACACACACACACACACACACACACACACACACACACAGGCTCCTGATACATGTGGGAAACAAGCTGAATTATATAGCAGAACATTGCTCTACTTATGAAGAACATATTTGTCCGTGAACGTATGCAGTATAGGTCCAAACATCATATGAATTAGGCTTTTATTATCAGGTCAGGTACTACATTCACTGGCTGAGGAACCCTTCACTTACAGTTGATTGTGAATAAATGGGTTACTTTGGAGCTGTGTGTGAGTGAAAGAGAGAGAGAGAGAGAGAGGGAGAGAGAGAAAGAGAAACTTTATTTGCATAGTCCCAAATACAGTAGATTGAGATAGAGAGAGAGAGAGAGAGAGAGAGAGAGAGAGAGAGAGAGAGAGAGAGAGAGAGAGAGAGAGAGAGAGAGAGAGAGATGTGGCAGAATGTGAAATCATCTAATAAGATGAGGCCAGGCTGAGGGTGAAAGGTTGAATCCCAAAGGTTGTCCCATCAGTAACCTGCCCACATGTTTTTGACTAAACATGATTTAAACACGCTTGGAATTCCTCTGATAGCTGCCCCTCCATTGGCCTTGACATTCCTACCATAGCTGAGGAGGGTGTGAAGGGAGAAAGAGAGAAAGAAAGAGAAGGAGTGAAAAGAATGAAAGAGACAGAGAGGATGGAGAGAGGGAGCAAGAGATTGAAGAGACAAAGAGAGGTGATGTCTTGCTCTGGGCAGCTCAACTTCTTTCTCCCACACTATGCTATCACCATGGCTCATCACTATGGCGATGCCCCAGAATGCCAGCATCATGCTAATTTCTAGAATGCTAAGCTACATTTGCCTGTATATGAACTCCTGGTATGGAGACAGCAGTCGAATCATACAGTGCTGTGTGTGTGTGTGTGTGTGTGTGTGTGTGTATGTGTCAGTATGTTACGTTCTAGTTCTCTAGGGTGAAGAAGTAACAAATTACAGTTGGTATGAGTAAAGTAAAGATATTTATTTGGCCATGACAGATTAAAAAGTCTTATAGCAATGAATGAAAACAGAATGTGACAAACAAACAAATGCCTCAAAACAAAAGAAACAATAAACACATCCCGAGGCTGGTTTTAAAATAACAAACAAAAACAAACTGTGTAATTTCCTTAAAGTATAAAGTGACTATTAGATTACAAAACTCAAAGTATCAACAAAATTATAATCAAATGATCTCTAACAAAGTACTAACAATATCACTAAACAAAGAAACACCTAACAAACTAAACCACCAGCATGGCATGATACAAAATGGTGGGAACTGTGTGATGGGATCACACAGCTGCTGCTGGTTTTCTTTCAGGGTCTTTTGAATGGTGTGGCCTCTGATGATTGGTTGGTGTTCTGATGATTGGCTGGTGTTGATTGGCTGGATGATTTCCCAATTATCAAGGGGGGGGGTGGATCCCCTGGACTGGACTCATCTCCTATTTATGTTTTAAAGAGACACACACAAACACACACACACACACACACACACACACACACACAGACACAGACAACCAGAACAGACACTACTACAGACACAAACATAGACAGACAACCAGGCTACTGATAGCCGTCACACAGTAGCAGAGTTCTGTTATAGAGGGAGGGAGAGGAGGTATGGAAAAACAGGATAAACAGGAGACCAAAAATGTGGTCACATCACAATTTCTCAGTAACACTGCTACCGTAAAAAAAAAAAAGATTGTATGCACTGAGAGTGATACACATATGACCTGGAGTGATTTACACATGGATATACTGTAGTACATACAGAACTCTGGGTATAGTCAGTTCCCCTGTGCTCTTTACTTTATACACAAACGAGTGCAGAAGCACCTACCCTAGCAACCGCATCATAACATTTTCCGATGACACTGCCATCCTTGCTTTAATAAAAAAGGACAGTGACCTAAATGACTATTATTCTGAAATCCAGAGGTTTGTTAAATGGTGTGATGCCAACTGCCTGGTTTTAAATGTTAAGAAAACTGAGGAGATGGTGTTCGACCCCAGAGGTGTTGGGGACCACAGGCCTGTGGTCATCCACAAACAATCCATCTCTCAGGTCGCCTCCTACAAATATCTTGGGGTTTTCATTGATAACTCACTCACCTGGAGCACTCATGTAGACAGCCTGTGTAGCAGATTACAACAACGTCTACACTTCCTACGCCGCCTTAGAGTTCATGGTGTTGACCCAAAATTTATGCTACTTTTCTACCAGTCTGTCTTAGAGAGTCTCATCAGATACGGCATTACATCTTGGTTTGGTAACCTATCTGTAAAACTAAGGTCCAAACTGGTCCGACTGATACAGACTGCATGGAAGATCATAGGGGTGAAAGACCACTCATCCCTGCAGTCTATTTTTGAACAGGCTACTCTCAGACAGGCTAGTAGAATTCTCATGAATCCCTCCCATGTCCTACATGCAGAGTATGAACTGCTGCCCTCTGGGAGGAGGTTCAGAGTCCCTCGCGCTAGATTAAATAGATTTAAAAATTCTTTTATTCCCGTTTCTGTTAAACTTTTAAACTGCACCAGATGAATGTAACTTATCTTGCTATCATTTTATTTCCACTCTTGTTTTAATCAGGTCCGCCTTCTGTTTGTGTGCTAATATCCTGTATTGTCTGTTGCTCTTTGTTGGCTGCTGTGGGGTGTAAGCCCAATACAAATTTCCCAGTGATGGGACAATAAAGTGACTCTTGACTCTTGACTTGACTTGATAGCCCATGAGTACTCTCCTTAAGTCACCTCCGACAGGCTTAATACCAGCCATTGGGTTGTTCCCTGTACATCATAACTACATAAATAGAAAAAGAAAACCTCATGCTGGCTTTGGCCAGGCTTCCAGGGGCTGACCTTAATCCACACTCTCTCATACTTTCTCAGTATTTCAAAAATAACCACAAAATCCTGCAGTACTCTCCTGCTTGCCTAAGGCCCTGTACCCCTTCTCTCCCCCCCCCCCTCATTTCCCTTCCCCAAGGGGGCCTGCGTGTGCCTGAGGAAAAGACAGAGAGAGAGAGAAAGAGAGAGAGAGAGAGAGAGAAAGAGAGAGAGAGAGAGAGAGAGAGAGAGAGAGAGAGAGAGAGAGAGAGAGAGAGAGAGAGAGAGAGAGAGAGAGAGAGAGAGAGGGAAAATGGGTCAGGACGGGAGCTGGGACAAGTGCTTTATATGTATTAACCTGAATTAACCTAAAAACAACAACAACGTTCTGATAAAAGATTCAGCTCGACGGGGAATGTGCCGCAGCCCGCTGGGACTGCTGTTGTCTCTGGAGGTTATTGTTTCTAATAAGGTTAGCGTGGACCCTGTTGCCTTTGTATGTGTGGAGAGGCAATTTGGGTGGGACAATTTGCACTCTCAACAAGGATACAGACTGATCATCTTTCATGCAACGGTTCCCCGTCTGTAATAACCACAGACCACAGACTCCCTTATTTGCAAATAGGAGTATAACCTCTCAGTAACACGTGTCTGGGCACACCACCAAAACATAAACATAAACATGGCGTAGGTTGGTGCTAAAAATAGGCCAGTGGTGCATCTGAACTCTTTCAGTACATACAGCCTCCATCCCTGTGTGTGTGTGTGTGTGTGTGTGTGTGTGTGTGTGTGTGTGTGTGTGTGCGCGTGTGTGTGTCTATGTCTGTGTCTGTGTGTCTTTGAGTGACATGGATTTATGGGGGGAGAAATTCAGTCCACACGGGCACGTGCACAGCACAGTACAGACACAGGAAATGTGAAAGATAAACAGGCGTCATGGCGGATGGAACATGGGCCAGGACAGACCCCTCTGAGTGTGCTGCCTGATTTATGGCCGACACTTTCCATCCCCCCCTTCTCCACCTCTGACCTAGGACCATTTACAGGGAAAGAAAGTTGTTTTTGACATTGATGGCACTAAATGAAAACACAACCATTCTTTATATAACAGCTGTTCCTTGTTATAAGCATCACTAGAACAAAGTGTGGTTTAAACCAAGCCTCTTGATGTAAGAATGTTTCCATATTTTCAGCTCACATACTCTATCTCTCTTCTCAACCCTAGATTTTCTCTATTGTTAGGATGAACTGTTTTGTACCTCAGTCAGCTTAAAATAACTGGCAAACCACAGCACTGTAAACAGGAAACAGAACAGGAGAGTTGGGGGTGGGGGGGTGTTCAGAGGAGATGGGAAGGGGGGGGGGGGGGGCGAGGGGAGGACATGAGGACCTCCTGCAGCCCAAGACGAGCACAGCCGACACTCGAAATGTTGTGCAGGGAAGTGGCATGATGCTAATCTGATTTTTAAAAAGAAAAACACACTGTGTTTCATTTATGGGCACTGTGTACAAAAATATTTGCAGTACAGATTTAACAATGGGACAGCAAAATGATTAACCAAATTACAACAAGTGCTTCTGTGATTTTTTTGAACTAGGCACAAAGAGAGAGTCAACAGTATTGGAGGACATTGGACAGGAGCTGTTGTCCACTTTTTTTTTATGTTGTCCTCCTTTTTTAGTCATAATAAAGAGAGAAAGGCATCCATAAAGGAATATTTTAAAAAATGTATTTAATTTTCCATCAACCCATATCCATATATTATAGAGAACTGGCTTATGCCATTTTATTTTTCTGAACTTCTATAAATAATACAGCTGAATTGTATTAATTGAATTGGCCTCTACATATCTGACCACATAAATCCTTACAGTAAACATATGAATCAATCACTTCAGCCACCACAACGTTTTTTGTCTTTCGATGTCTCTCTCTCTCTCTCTCTCTCTCTCTCTCTCTCTCTCTCTCTCTCTCTCTCTCTCTCTCTCTCTCTCTCTCTCTCTCTCTCTCTCTCTTCTTCTCTCTCCCATTCACTCTCCCAGACACGTTGAAGGAGAAGGAGGAGTAGACATGTATCATATTTTTGTTTATATTAATATATTAATATATATAATAATATATATAATATATTATATTATTATATTAAGTTTTTGTATTTCTATATGTGGAGTGAAGCTGTGGAACGGATTGAGTGTGGAGCTAAAGTGGTGTCCAAGCAAGACCCAGTTCAAAAAGCGGTATAAAAACATGGTTTTCAGCAGGTACGAGGAGGAAGAAGGGCTTTGACAGTCACCAGGTGTTTTCACGGATTATTTGTTTATTTACATTATTTGTTTTCTATTGTTGGTAAATATGATTTAATTTAAAAAAATATTATATTAATATTGAAGTTAACTGTAGATTATTAATTATTAATCTCTGAGTATTGGAGAAGGAGTAGGATTAAATAAACTTATGCTTCTTCCTACTCCTTTTCGAACATGTTAAGTTAAAAGTGTTTATTTTTTTCCTGTTTTTGTTGTTGTTGTTGTTATAGCTATTTTCTTTTTGATTTTGTCTTTGCTATTTTACATTTTTCACATGTTCGAAATAAAGCTTTCATATCATATCATATCATATCATATCATCATGAAGGCAGAGTCAGAACACTCAATGTCAGTTGAGATCTGTGAGATTGCACAACTCTTAACCCACTTCAAAAGCTTGAACACTTGTCCAACGGTGTGAAAGAGAAAGCTCGTCTTGGTTCTCACGCCCCCCTGATCCACCTCAACCCTACTTAACACCACAGATGAGACAGAGCAACAGACCTCCACTCAAACACAGGGGGGATTGTTCATCAGGTATCCTTAAGAATGATTCTCAGAACTATCTCAGACGTTTCAAACCTGAAACATGTGACATGATGGTTTACACACTATGACACTGATATCGTGACACTTTTCAACTACAGTATGCACTTTCTCTTCTTTCTCTGTCCTGAGCCATTTGAATGGCATGTTCATTCATTTGCTTACACAATAATCTAATCTAAAGCTAATTAATATACCTGTATAAAGACAAGCAGTCGCCCTCTCTCACACAATTAACTCAAGGATGAGTATGCACAGCACACAGGTAGGTTGATCAATACATACAAAGCCTGAGCATTGGTTTCCCTCTTCAATAGGATCCCATGCTGCCTGTCCCAGACAGACAGGGCTTTAACGTCCTGAGTTATCACTGTTAGAGCTCCACCAATTGAAGAAACATTACAGGGTGGATAGCAGCATGAACATTGGGACAAAACATTCCTCTGTTTTATTTATATGGATTTATACACCCTCCAAAGAGTAGCTATATCAAATGGGATGCTTTTATCCCCTGTGTAATGAGTTCATAACACACACACATGCACACACATATTACCCACAGACACACAGACACACACACCCACACCCACACACGCACCCACACAGACACACCCACACACTTCCCCAGCAGCCCACCCTGTCCTGACCTGGCTCCTGTCCTGAACACGCCACTATCTCTGTTGATTAGGTCATTGGGCTGAGGAAGTGTTCCTGGGGACTAAACTAACACTCCTGGAAGCCAAGAGGCGGCGGAGGCTATTTCAGGGACCCGACTTGGCCGACGATAGAGTCTGGAGCCAGTGGGATGAGGTGAGGCGGGTGGTCTACTGTCTACTAGTGAGGGATGTGTTTAAGTACAGGCATTACATTACGCACACACACACACACACACACACACACACACACACATACACACACACACTAACATATAGTGAATAGTGAATAGAAAACCAAACTGCAGTAACTGTGGATGACCACTGGCTGACTCTGAGGTGATGGTGTCATCAATGCCAACCATGCTGGATGTGTTCACATTGGCAGCATACTGTCTGTCAGTTAAACAGTCATTTAACCTGCCCTGACCTGTCCTGCCATCTTATATTGCACCGTCAGCATGGAGGCAGCAGTTGTGCTAGTCCTGGCGCCTCGCTGGTGGAACGAGCTTCCCACTTCTGTCAGGACTGTAGAGACACTCGCCATCTTCTGCCGTAGACTGAAGACTCATCTCTTCAGGTTACACCTTAACTGCCTCACCTGAGATCTCTACATCCCCTCTACCCAACTGTACAGTTTCTCTACTGTAAATGTCAAAAAGAAAAAGAAACTTCCTAGCATTATGACTGGCAATGGCCAATGGCCCGAGCATAGACACATGTTTGCTATGACTGATGGATAGATGATTCACTTACTCAAATGTTGTTGTAATTAGATTTGGATAAAGGCATCTGCTAAAATGCCCAAAATGTAATGTAAATGTAAATGCTAGTTTTTATCTACTGCATAAATATGTTTGTCTACTGTATACTTGTAAACGTCAGTGTTATAGGCTACACACTACATTATGGCCAGTCACAAAAGTGTGAGCTATTTGACAGGGTGTTAAGTAACTGTTAACTACGTTACGGTGCCATCTGCCTCACTCAGGCAGCCGGATGTTTACTTCCCGAACTAAGCAACACGCTAGCAACACAGGCGCTGCAGCTGCCTAGCTAATGCTGCATTCCTGAGATCTCACAAAGACCCCCTCCATACCCCCACTTGTGTGTCTGTGTGTGTGTGTGTGTGTGTGTGAGCGTGTGTGTGTGTGTGAGCGTGTGTGTGTGTGTGTGTGTGTGTGTGTGTGTGTGTGTGTGTGTGTGTGTGTGTGTGTGTGTGTGTGTGTGAGCGTGTGTGTGTGTGTGTGTGTGTGTGTGTGTGTGTGTGTGTGTGTGTGTGTGTATGTGTGTGTGTTTGTGTGTGTGTGTGTGTGTGTGTGTGTGTGTGTGTGTGTGTGTGAGCGTGTGTGTGTGTGTGTGTGTGTGTGTGTGTGTGTGAGTGATTGCAGTGTGGAAAGAGTGGGAGGTAATGTGGGGGTCATAGTTCACAGGGATTGCAGATTACCCTCCCCCATTACCCCCCCTACCCTGATCCAGTTGAAGGCTCCATCCTCACTGAGATTAAGACTTGGATTATATCATAAGACCCAGATGAGGCCTGTCAGTATTGCCATAAACCACTTACACTGAGATGAGACTTATGTATACTCAGAGTTAATTTCCCATCAAGGTTTTCCAGTACATTGTATCACTGATTAGACCACATAGTGTAAGCAAGCAGGTTCTGATATCTCCCACAGGCCAATCATTGAACTGCATAAAATAAATGTTGCTGTCTTGTTGTTACAACCTTGCCTGTACAATACATACAATACAATAGTCTTCTAACAAATAATAATCCAACCGTGTGGCCTGCTTTCATACACAGTAAGAAAGCTCATGTGAGGAAAAAGGTATTTTACCTTTCTAAAAGAAACCGTTTTGAGGGGGGTTAGGGGTACCGTTCTACCCCTCTGACCCTCAACCTCATCGGTTGTAAATCGCTTTGGAATAAAGCGTCTGCTAAATGTCCAAAATGTAAATGTAAATGTTATACTTGTATAATGTGACGTAATACTAAAACTTGACCTTGTAGCACAAATAGGGATTTTAAGAAGAAGAACATTCAACCGTTGTCATTGTTGCACAGAGTCAATGAAATGTCTTTCTGCTCCAGGCCAGGGGTCAGAGGTCAGGGGTCAGAGCCATAGAAGGCGACCCTGGAGCAATTGGGCGTTCAGTGCCTCGCTCAAGGACACTTCGACACATGGCCAGCCGGGGTTCGAACCACCAATCTGCCGACCTTTAGCTGATCATTAGACGCCGGTACTACCAGCTGAGCCACAGCCGCCCCAAAGTTTAAGATGAAGTGTGTTACACTAATAAATGTCCCCAAGGCTCACAAGTATCACTTACCTGTGCAGGGGAAATAGAACAACAACACTGTGTGTAATGCACAAGGGGATACATTTCCCCCACACCAACAATAAACAGAAACACTGACGTCTTCGTAGAACATGATCAGTTTGTTTTCTGTTAACTCATTTGTGTTTCAGTTATTCTTGCCTGATTCTCTTGTAGGTCTTAGTCAATTTTAGATTTCAGACAAAATGTGTTATTACTGGGAAGGCTGCATAGACACAATAGGCACACACGCATGCATGCACACACACACACACACACACACACACACACTCGCACGCACGCACGCACGCACGCACGCACGCACGCACGCACGCACGCACACACACACACACACACACACACACACACACACACACACACACCCTGCAGGCCGAACTCTTTCTTGTCGGTGTTGTAAGAAACATTGTGTGGGACAAATCTAATCTAATAATAATACCATCAAGAGAGTGAGGGGAAGGTCATATTACAAGAATCACTCAAACGAACGACTTTAGATTTGAGCACTTTGTCCACTAGGCCATTAAACAACAAGCCCATTTTCCCAGTATTGAATCAAAACACCAGGTAAGCCTGTGGCAGACACAGTATTATGCTTAAGTTAATCTCTAACGCAGCGTATTTGATCATCCTGTCTTTAAGAGTCATAAGGGTAGTATTAGTAAAGTGTGAGTTTTCTGACAATCAGCCAGAAGGCCTTGCAGACCCTATACTAACTAAACCAGTTTTACTGTCTCTGAGAGTGGTTGACTGGTAGCTCATCTACTCTCACCGACACGGTGACACCAAACCTGACAGCTTCCTGGATGACTCGCTGATTCATCTGTCTTTGGCAGCCATACAGGTGACACAGGGTGCAGAGGACACACCTTCCCACTTATTTTGACTGCCACCTTGACAGATGTACAGTACATACTGTCTAACCAGAAGGTGCAATCCTTCTGGTGTAACTGCATCTAACATGTTTTCTGATGTGTTTTTCTGTTTGATTACGTCCATACATTTCTCCCTCTCTCTCTCTTTCTCTCTCTCTCTCCCCCTCTCTTTTTCTCTCTCTACCTAATACACACACACACACACACACACACACACACACACACACACACACCAACCACTTACATACGCACACAAACAGTCACAAATCAACAATTGTTCATCACCTCACGGACCAGAGTTAACAATACAGCATGTAGAGTCTGTGATGGTGGTCACTGCAGGTGATAAACTGATAGTGAGGGGGCAGATGGTTTTTACGATTGTTTGAGCTCATAGCCGCCAGGGACGAACCCTCTCTGTACACTGTATCCAACCTGCCTGTTTTAGGCCACTGCATCAGAATTCTAATGGCCTGTTCTATCCCGGAGAACACATTTTTGGCATAAGGAAACACAGTCCAAACACAGACCTCCTCCGTAGAGATGATGTACTGTAAACTCAAGACCATGGAAGAACAACAAACAATCTGGCAATGAGTGGATGGGAAGCCGGAGTTTACTTCTGCGAGTAGATGAGCTGATGAACCACAGGTGTGAAGACCAAGCAGGTGGAGATGATGAGACTGGATTGCTGGAGCCTGGGCCACGCCTTGACATACACAAACATAGGGCTTTCACACCGCCAAGGAAGCGTGCCCATTCCCGTTCCTGTTCTGGAACCTCTGAACCATTAGTGCCTAGGCGGGGTTAAAGCCCAGACTAGGCGGAATTAGAGGGCGTGACATAACTCAGCTCATCTGAGATAGAGGCTAAGAGAAGGGAAGGGAAGCACTGAACGGTTCTGTATTGTGCTGAACCACGGATCACTCCAGAGGGCACTATTAAATCCAAACCGATATCCAGAGGCCTCTTGGGAAACGCATTACGAGCGTGTTTAACCCATCCAGTTCACCATACTTTTGTTTCACAAAATGGCAATCCACCCAGCAAGAAAGTCCTGTCGATCCAGTTTAAAGTTCATGCCCCAGTTTTATAGCCTACAAAGCTATTGGGTTAAGACCTAAGTTAAGGTCAGAGCACTCTAAAAACATCTGTTGTGGACTTACTATACCAAGATCCCCTGACAGTGTTTACATGAAACAGAACATAATGAAGATGCTCACATCTTAATTCAGTCACTTATTTTGTGGCCTTAAATTCAAACACACAGCTGTGTAAAGAAACCCAGAGATAAACGGTGGAAACAGAGAGGAACAGAAATAGCCAGGACACTGCAGGAAACAACTGGAGGTCTGGAACCCTAACTGTGCCCAACATGCAGGAACACAAGTGAAAAATGTCTACCTCTTTCATCTTACAGAAAAGAAACAGACAGCATATAAAGACAGCCTTAAAATAGGAACAGCTCTGAGACATTGGGCTATAATTATCTAAACGTCTTTTCAAGTTCCATCAATCGTCTTAACACAATTGCAGGTATTTGGCTTGAACTTGATATGGAGGTACGGTAAAAGATGTTATACACACAAAGCATATCGATACCAACTGCTCATTTTTGATTGAAATATCTATATAAATGGTTGCCTAAGTGTTTGTATCAGTGAATAGTCACTTGTACAGGTATGCAGGTGAGCTACCTGCTGGTAGGTATGTTGGTGTTGATGGTCTATGTCAGGGCTTCTCAAAGTCTGGACCACGGTCCGCATGCGAACCGAACGGCAAGTCAATACGGATCCAGCCCATACGTTGTGTTATGAATACAATAGTACCTGTATTATACCTGTTCAAGACCCGCTTGGGGCGAGTTACTCTACTCCGACGTTTCACTATGCAGTCATAGCCCTGCAATCATAGGGTATGGAGAGTAGAACAGCTCTATCACCCACTGGCTTCCCTCAGCATGTCTAGAGCTGAACCCCAATATGGCCTTCAGAGAACTGCTGTGCTCTGTCAGCACTCCATCAAATCTTGCAATAGACATTTAGTCAACAACAAACAAATCCAACAGCAACAAATCCAAATATTGCATTAATTGCAGTGAGTTGTAAAACTGTAATGCTTTGATTGTCACGGACAGGCATGCATACGCAGCGCTCGCACTGAATCGGATCTACAACTTTAAATCCAGCAGCACAGTTGACATTTACATAGCAACCCAAGGGAGGTCCCTTTTTGAAAATATTCTTCCACCCCTGGAGACATCAATATTCAGAACCGCTACCAACACGGCATATTCAAATGAGCCAAACTGCTTCTAGTGGCCCCGATTTCTAATCAGGCCTGGAATGAGACCATCTCATTACTCAAAAGTCGGGGGTTGCCCTATGTTTAGACATCCCTGCTGCCTCCCCCCTCAAAGTGCTTCAGGGCAGAGAAATAATTCATGAGCTCTATAAATACCCACCGTTGGTTAATTTCACCACCACTGGAGACAGGTGTGCGTGGTGGTGGGGGTAAATGTTGGAGGAGCTTCCCATCTCATGCATGTACTTGGACATCCATCCTCATTACTGTAGTAGGGAGACATATTATGTGTGCTGTCTGAGGACGACGCACGGGAGAGAGAGAGAGAGCTCCCATCGCCTCATCACCACTCACACTCAATCACACACTCATACACAGGAGAGGCGAACAACAAGATCCCTGATACACCTGCCCTACTTGGCGCCAACCAATAGGGAAGAAAGGGGTGAGAGGAGAGGATGAAAGATTGGTAAGTACTGTATATAGAGGGAGGGGAGCCAATAAAGGGGAAGGGAGAGCAATAAAGGACCAATGCTAAATTCATGTCTTAACATCTCTGTGTCCCAGTATACTTTGCAATGGCGTTCATGAACATCCTACTGTATATGAGCCCATGCTTGCATCTCTGCTTCTCTCCCAGGGTTCCCTGTTGTGCTGAAAAAGCATCAGCCCCAGCAGGAGAGGGTATGGGCACCCAGCTGAGTTAGCATAAGACCACCCTCTGATTCAGAGGCCTGACGTTTTTAATTAGAGCACTCGTAATCTATTTAGTTTAGTTCATCTTGCTACTTACATACACACACAGTAGCATAGCATAACATATACTGTATACAGTATCATTCACATGTGTTCCCATGGATATGTGCTACACCACCAACAGCTACAAAACGACCAAGAATAGAACCGAAATAGTCCGACCAATTTATTTCCATTGTGCTCCTGTGCTAAGGACAACATGGCCGACATAACATCACCCATCCGAAGTGGAGTAGAGGGACCCCAGGGTGTTGAGAGAGAACAACAACCACAGTCAGAGGAAACATCTGTGGGGACAGGGTCAGCAGCACATACTGTACTTTCCGCCCACAGATTGTTAAAGGGAATGACTCACCGAATTTGTCTTTTCCAGTTCCCCTCTCAGAGTGATGGGTCCCTCTCTCTGATATGGAATTATTTCTCATGGAACATACTCCATGCCTGAAGATGTTTTGCCCCATGGCTCAACATCTAAAGAATTATGTATGATACAGTATCCATGTATTTGATCTTCCCTGTCCCACTGTTCTGAGAAGTGTCTTGCTGAAGGTAAATGCTAGTTGACATGAGGAAATCTTGCTAATTTGTCAGACAGAGACTGGCAAACGCTTGTAGTCTGTACTTTTGAACCCTCTGACTACGCAGGGTATCATTAGACATTTACAATCTTACAATATTTCGTCGAAAATGTGCTCTGCAATCTGTGCTGTTAATGGACACCATATGTGACACGTTCTAATGCTTTGGTCCTCATATCGGCAACCAATCAAAATGTTCTGACTTTTCTTTTGAAACACAGAACTACGTTTCAACGTAGTTGTAGAATCACAACACAAACTCGCTAGTCAAGCCAAAATACTGCAATGCAATGGATTCGGTGAGTAATCCCCACTGCTACCTAGTTAACTACAACACTACATTTTTACCAGGCTCACAAAACAAGCTGTCTTAGATGACTAGCGATGTGTCATTGATTTTCAACAACGTGGAAATGTATTCACATTTTTCGAAAGAAAAGTCTGATCATTACATCGGATCCCAATATGAGGATGAAAGCATTAGAACGTGTCACATATGACTGTGAACTGTGTGTTCATCAAATGATACAATCCTATCATGTACTGTATTGTTGTGTGTAACAGTGTGTTATAGTACATTTGTGGTGTTCTGCATTTAGTTTTGTCTACATGTGTATATTAGTTTCATCTACATATATATATTAGTTTTGTCTATGTGTGTATATTACTTTTATCTACGTGTGTATATTAGTTTTGTCTATGTGTGTAGATTACTTTTATCTACGTGTGTATATTACTTTTGTCTATGTGTGTATATTAGTTATGTCTGCGTGTGTATATTAGTTATGTCTACATGTGTATATTAGTTTTGTCTATGTGTGTATATTAGTTATGTCTGCGTGTGTATATTAGTTATGTCTGCGTGTGTATATTAGTTATGTCTACATGTGTATATTAGTTATGTCTGTGTGTATATTAGTTATGTCTACGTGTGTATATTAGTTATGTCTGCGTGTGTATGTTAGTTATGTCTGCGTGTGTATATTAGTTTTGTCTACGTGTGTATATTAGTTATGTCTGCGTGTGTATATTAGTTTTGTCTACGTGTGTATATTAGTTATACTTTCCTAGCCGGAAGCGAAACATCAATACCCAGAGTTCACACTACGGTCAGTGTCTGCACCTGTTGAAACAGACTAGGGTTGCCCCAATTAACAGTGATGTCTATTTTCTCTCTACACCTTTGCCTCAATGACATTATAGTAATGGCGTAAATTGTTCCCCACAGGGCTTATGTTATTGAATCTACACCACCACGGGAGCCAATCACCAAGGGGTTTGCCTCTGATGAGCATTTCCCTGTCCTAATCTAATTCCAAGGTCTGTTTCTAATGACAAATGCATCGCCTGCACTGCAACACTCAACATCACCACTGCATCACCCTGGCTATGACCCAAGCTATTGCTATACAAAAAATATATTGGTATTGTTGACTAATTAATTTTCACCAGCCCTTGAATAAGCCCTTGGATGTTAACGTTGACAGATCAAGATTACTTGACTTAGGGCCTCTTTATTGATCATTCTAGGCCATTGATCTTGATTACTTGGCTAACTTTGCTGAGCTGATGAATAGTATTCATTGCTCTCTATGCAGTAGCTTGAGTGTACTATAGCCAAATGAAGGACGACTTTAAAAGGAAGCCTATGAGGAGGTTGGTATGCAACCTGACCATTACAAATAGTCTTGTCATGTAATTCCGGAAACCCCTCCCCATGTCCTACATACCTTATCTGCCTTATCTATTGAATGAAGATCGATCATCATGTGTGCATCTAAAGAAATGCCATATACCCTACAGTATCATTCACAGACAGCTGCGTAGGCAGCAAAGGTTAGGCTTTTCGACTTCCAGGAGAACAAACCATTGTCAGAGCCATAAAAGCACTCTGATCTTCAGTGTGTTTATTTTCTTTCATTCTTATCAACTGTCATGTTATCTGTCGGAAAGAGAGTGAGTCTAGATGCCAGAGTTAAGGAATAAATTAAGATTTTTACTTCAGCTCGTTGGAGAGAAAGCAGCGCCTTGCTTTGATCGCAGCATGTGATTATTATGATTATATTTATCAAATGATGAATGTCAGTGTGGCAGTGCCATTCGTGTGTCCCTCCACACAGCCTCCCTGACCCAGTAAACATTCCATTCCACCAGAGATACTCATGCATTCATTCATTAACTGTAGCTGTGGGAAAACCTATGAAACCCATGAACTCCTTGTTTACTTTCATCAGTCTACTGTCAGTCAGGATACCTCTCTCTCTCTCTCTCTCTCTCTCTCTCTCTCTCTCTCTCTCTCTCTCTCTCTCTCTCTCTCTCTCTCTCTCTCTCTAAACTGTATATGTGACAGGATCTGGTGAAAAAGTCCTCAAGTAGGGCAAGGTAATTTTTCCGTTATTATGAAAGTGCATTGTAAGCTTTCCAATTATATGTTTGAAATCTGAAAATAGTTGAAGGTATGCTTATTTGAATGTTGGTACACCTCAAATCAAATACCGAAGAAACTCGCTCTGAATCAAAACACACGCAGAATAGCTGTAGGTAGTAGCTAAAATCGCTATGAACTATCTAACTGCATGTTTAGCACGTCACAACATGCTGATAGAACATCAACCTGCTAAAAACACATAACTACACATAATTAGACTAGATGGTCACACAGTCCTTGTTTTTGAACACGTCCTAAAACGTAAGTATCACTTACCCAGTAGTCTACAGCAGACGGTACAGTGAATCTCACAAGTTATAAGTATTTAGTGATCCTAAAACTGTTGTTTGTTATATCGAGTGGGCACTTCAACACTTTCGTAATATGCAAAAAACGGAAATCACGTATTTTTTTAAAGAAGCTTTTTTGTCATTTTGCGCGACTTGAGAATAGCCGACATGCGGACCTTTTCACCAGACCGTGTCACATATGTCTATCTCTCTCTTTCGAACAAACTCTTCTCTAATTACCTCACATGTTCCAGTCAAGTGCACAGTACTGTATGTCAGTGTGATTCTACAGGCTAGAAAATCCAGATGATCTACAGTATATGACCCAAATAAACCACTACCGCCACCAATATGTATACCTTTTCTGCTAAAGCCTTTCAGCAAATAAAGCTGTGTGATTCCTAGATTATTTTATCAGATTCTTCATAAAGAGTGTGTCTTAAGGCCAATGCACACGGTGTGCGATTTTGTCGCACGACAACATTCGATTCTCAATTCACACCACCGAAGTCGGACCAGGCAGGCTGATTACTATAGGCTCTACCAATATTGCTTGCCTTGCTTCCACAATTTCTACAAGATACAACTGGGCATATTGTGCCTACATGCTCGATTGTTATTATTACTATGTAATATAGGTGTCTTGTAATCCCATATGAGATGGGCCGTGTTGTTGACCTCGGTGGTGTGAATTGAGAATCGAATGTTGTCGTGCGACAATATCGCATCGCACGCCGTGTGCATTGTCTCATTCAAAACAATGGAATCTAATTTCGCAGTGCGACAAAATCCCACACCGTGTGCATTGGCCTTAACTAACTACCCTCTTGTCCAGGGATAATATAGACGCAGGTCGCCTTGTACAGGAATGGGATTCTATAGAAAAAGAGTTTGTCTCATGATGAACGACTAGGGTGTACTGTTCTTGTTGAAGCCAGTATCTGTGATCCACTTCTCTGTGATCTCACACAGGCAAGGTGACCCAGCACATAAAAAAGAAATACTGCTTTAGTTAAAGGAGGCTGACGGAGCTCGACTCTGCTGCTATGGAACATCCATCCTCTCTATGCTTGTGTGTTGGCAGATTTAGTCCTACTGCGGCTCAGGATTCAAAATGTGGATGGTTAAGAAACAGGAGTCTTATCTACACCCCCCACCACCCCTCACGGTTGTTTACATGGTGAAGGCGGCTATGACGGATACATCGACTTGTGAAAGAGATAGAGTGTGCATCATAGTAAAACACAGTTCACCGGCATTTACCAAAGGTTGCCAGATATTGTAAGGAACATTGTTCATTGTTAATGAACTGCAACACAGTAAAACGCATGGGGCCCCATTATGCTTCACAGATTAGACTGAGCTCCATTCTGGACATTGCATTTATCACGAAGAAGGTGGAAGGTCACTCAATCATTGTTGTGGCATTGCAAAACAAAGAGCACATCCCACATCCCATTGATTTTTTTTTTTTTTTTTTTTTTTCCCCCTTTCCTAACACCAGGGGAGCCACCCCTCCTAAATGTCGTTGTTTGGTACCTGTACTGTAGCAATGAAAAATAAAGTCCATTCCATTCCATTCCATTCCATTCCATTAACAAGCTATTAATTCAAAAGTGCTCTGAAATACAGTAGTATAAGGAAGTATGTTCTTCACATGGCTGAATGTGAATTAGGTTATAGTTATGAAGGTAGATGAGGATGGTGGCATTTAATTTCTGCTGGCATCCATCAGAAGACCTTTAGAGACTTATGCAGTGAGACAGCATTCATATTCGATATGGCTGATGGCATTTGCACGTGTCAGATAGTTAACTAATGGCATTGCAGCACAACGTTTGCGAACTGCGAGTTGTGATGAAAGTGGGTTGCAGAGGGATAACACAGCCAGCCAGAGCAACATCTGGCAGGTGCCCTGTGCCTAAGCATATAAAAAAAAATCACATGGGAAAGAGAGTTGAGAAAAACACTAGGTATGACTGAACTAGAGCAGAATGGGGAAATCTATTTATACTGTACTGCACACTGTGTTTAGGCCATACAAACATATATCTGTTGTCCCACAACATACAGTATATCGCACTGCTTTAACACAAAGTTAGGATAATCATGTTGTAGAGTACAGAAAAGTTAGATCTACATTTACATTCACATTGAAGTTATTTTCGCTTTTTATCCAAAGCGACTTACAATAAGTACATAAAGTAAGTAAAATGTAAGTAACACCGCAGATAAGTGCCATTGGCAGTCACAGTGGTAGAGAAAGGAAGTTGTTAGGTTTGTTTGTTTTTTTATATATTTTTAGGTTCAGGTAATGTACAATAGGGTCTTAGGTAAAGTAATGGAGAAATCTGAGGAGCAGGAGGAGCCCAGGTGCAACCTAAAGACATGGGTCTTTAAATCTGGACCACTTGGATCAGTGGGGAGGTTCAAACAACCTCGGTTCACCTCTTTAAAATGAACTAAGCATCCTTTGAATCGCAAGCCCACACCTTGATCAGGCATTTCAAAGGTCCACTAAAGGCTCCTTATATAGAGCAGCATATCTCCTCTCTGTATGGACCCCACATTCTCTCCAACTCTGCAGGACACTGAGAGAGAAGTCGACATGAGGCAGAGCTCTGCAGGGTAAGTGCAGCTTAGTGCTATCAGTGGGACCCAGGCTGTCTGGCCCTCTAAGTGGCATATCACATGAACCTAATGAATTGGGAAATACAGTACTGTGTATCTCAGGTGGAGGGTTAGGGGGACGTGATCGGAGAGGATTTCACCCGCCCTGTGGCAGACACCCCAATCTCAGCAGAAAAGGAGGAGCAATTTAGTACCCTGATTGATAACGGAAAATTATTTGGGAATTTTTCCATTAGAATACAGAGAAGTGTGTGTTGCAGAACAGTAGTTTGCTAAAAGCTAAGAATTCTCAGAATGGGGAAAATGGAAATGGTTGGTCTTACTGTAGTGTAGGTTTCATATTCTGAGCTATAGAACAGGTCTCAATTATGGGAAATTGAGGCAAGCTGAGTTCCAATCAACATGTGTGATGTTACTTTTAATCTTTACTGACGGAAGGTCGCTAAAGCCTCCGACCGGGATGAACGGAGTAGGTCACACAGGGGCTAGGCTTGAGAAACACACAGCTGACACAGGAACAAGTAGGGCATACACATTCTGCTTTGACCTCCCTGATAACTACAGAAAGGAAGGAAAAGGGTGACATCATCTACCAGCTCATTTATATCCAGTTCAGGTCACAAAACATCCTTCAGTCATTATGATATTTACATATACAGTATGTACACAGGATACTGAGATTTCAAACTAACCAATAGTGTCTATTAAGACAGCTTCATAATGATGTGGGTTAGAGTTAGGGTTAGTGGTGTTGTAGTTAATCTGAGCACTTCCTTGGGTTCAGCTCCCATGCTCAGTGTCTCATCCTCTTATCTTCACAGCCCCTCTCTGCCCCTATCTTCACAACCACGTCCAGTCCTTTCTGGCGGACACTGAAGTGACCTAGAACGTCTCCCTGCGGTGATGAACGGGCTCTTCATGACGCCTCTGATGGTGACACCATTACAGTGTCCTCCTCCCTTCCCCTCTGAGCACAGGTATTGATTCATGAACCATTTGTGTCACATTAATAACAGGAGTAATGACTCTCGATCAGACACAGACTGCACACGGAATACAAACCCGAGGTGACCTTTGAAAGGTCAAACTTTAAAAGGGTTGGGTGTCAGAATGGAAATACACACATCAAACTTTGACATTACCAATGTTTCTGAGGAAGTGTATGACCCACATTGAGAGAGAAAATGATAAATATAATATAACATATAAACATAAAAACAAGCAAATAAATGCATGGTTACAACTTCAGAACTCTGGTTACATATGAGGCAACAATACCACTCAAGATATATATATATATATATATATATATATATATATATATATATCAAGATATATACAGAGGAGGAAATTACCATCAATTTAATATGGCTCATTGCTCCAAGATTGCTTGAATCTACAGTTTGATCTTTCAGAGAGCACGACTTGCTATGTTTAGTTCAGTCGAAACTGGTTGTTTATCACCTGTACACTAACAGCCAGGCAGCTACATGGCCATGAAGTAAACGTGATAACGTTTTTACAAAAGTGCACATGGAGAACGGGAGAGAGAGAGAGAGAAAGAGAGAGAGAGAGAGATATCTAAGGAAGGATACAGCAGAAGACAGGGAAAACATATCACAAATGCAGGTGACAAACACACAGCAACAATAACTGGATGGAAGCTGAGGGAGGGAGGTAAGGAATACAACAGAAGTGTTGGTGGGAAAACCTGGAGCTGGTGCTGCTGCCCTTCTTGCAGAGGTAATGAGGACAGGTGGTGATGTTGATTAATAGTGACTCATTCAGAGAGCAAGGACAACCTCAGGTTGTTATCACGACTACCTCACAGTGAGAAATAAGCCCCGGCTTGAGATCTAATGTGACTTTTGTGTCAACAGAAAATGGTGCTTAGGGGTATAAATACATCAGGGAACATCCATTTGGGCTATGTTGATGGTCTACTCAGCTATCCCAGCCAGGTCTTTCGTTAAGTTTAACATTCATGTCTTTAAAACCAAAATATATGAACCTAATTTTCATAAGACAAATAACATATCATATGGCGTGAAAAGGATAATAAACAAACCAACCCATTTATAGGTTTCCACAATTATGGGTTTTCCGTTATTTAAATATGGCCGCTTGGGTGAGAGCATGTCGGAGCTGTGTGTGTGTGTGTGTGTGTGTGTGTGTGTGTGTGTGTGTGTGTGTGTGTGTGTGTGTGTGTGTGTGTGCGGGAGAGAGAGAGAGAGACAGAGAGAGAGAGAGAGAGAGAGAGAGAGAGAGAGAGAGAGAGAGAGAGAGAGAGAGAGACAGAGACAGAGAGAGAGAGACAGAGACAGAGACAGAGTTGGGAGGGTTAAGTTTTCAGCAGTAATAATTATCTATTGGGAGCTCATTAGTTTAAGTGTGTGTTATGTTGGCCTCTCTCGATGCATTTTAAATAACCCAGCTTGCTGAACAGTAAAACAGTAAAACAGCATCTGCATGTGCAAAAAAGTGCAGAGAAGATGATAGACACAAACAACAAACAAATATCAAGTTTGTGACGTTAGAATTCTAAGGTTCTATCTCCATTTTTGTCAAAATTGAGTTTTTTACATAATCTGATCCATTAGGTGTTTATTAATGCCTGTGTGGTGTTATTTTTAAAATGTTGACATTTTTGAGTTAGTAATTAATAAAATACAAAGGTTCCATCTCACAAAACGTAATGGAATGTAAAAACTTTGACGCTCAATATCTCTGAACTACCCGAAACAGAGATAGAACCTTATCACGAGCTAAGCTCACAAGTTCTTATTCTTAACATTCCAGAATGGTACTTCTCTATCTGGCTAGTTACAATAGATGACAGGCTGATCTATGAACACACTAAACCATCAGCCTAGACAAAGGTTCTGAGTACAGTAAGCGGAGGTGTTGGGAGTATAGTTGTTGATGCACAGTTGCATCATCTTGCAAAATTCAGGGATCCTTCCTCATAAAGTGGGGCACAGTACTGTAGATAGATGCATAAAACATTGTGGGGAGGCTGTGGCGCAGGAGGTAGAGCAGGTAGAGCAGTCCGCAGTTTGAACCCCGGATGGCCACATGTAGAGGTGTCCTTGGGCAAGACACTGCGCCTTGCCGCCATTAGTGTGTGAATGCGTGTGTGAATGGGTGAATGAGAGGCCATTGTAAAGTGCTTTGGAATAAGGCGCTATATAAGTCAGTCCATTTACCATTTAAAACATCAATCTTTCATTTTAGCCAGATTTTCTGTCTCAGAGGTGCTGAGCCACATAAACACATACTGTAAATAAGACAACACTGTGTTATTTCTCTTCTATTTAATACATATTCATAAATGTGACAGGGTCTGGTTAAAAACTCCTCAAGTAGGGCAATGTCATTTTTCAGTTTATGAGTAAAGAGTGAGTAAAGTGCAGATTGTAAGCTTTCAAATGATTGTGTCATTCATTGAAATCTGAAAATAGATCTGAAGAAGATATGCTTATTTGAATGTTGGTCCACCTCAAACCAAATAGCGGAGAAACACGCTCTCATCAAAACACATGCAAAACAGCTGCTAGTAGGCTAGTGCTAAAGGAACATCGCTTTGAACATCCAACTGCATGTTTAGCACACCATAACATGCTGATAGAACATCAACATGCTAAAAACACATAACTACACATAATTAGATGATCACACACTAGTCCTTGCTTTTGAACACGTCCTAAAACGTACGTTTGTTTACAAGTCATGTACTGTATCAAACCATGAGCAGAAGCAATCTGAAACTCACCATACTTCCTCAGTTTAGGTTCTCTCTCTCTCTCTCTCTCTCTCTCTCTCTCTCTCTCTCTCTCTCTCTCTCTCTCTCTCTCTCTCTCTCTCTCTCTCTCTCTCTCTCTCTCTCTCTCTCTAATTTTCAACCTGCCCCACTTTTGTAAACACTATCACTCAGGAAATGTAATCTCAAGGCCGGAGCACTACAGGTTTGATTGATTGATTGAAAACTTTATTAGAAGATTTGCAGAAGTAGGTACATGAAAGTACATATTACATACAAGGTCAACTAACAGGATAAAAACCCAAGAAAGCCACTGGCTTATTTCAATTGGGGTCCTTGATTCTCAATTCATCGTTACATGTAAGACAGACAAAAAAGCTAGTACTATCTACAAGATAATACAGACAAATAACTATTACTATCTACAAGATAAACACACATCCATCATGGGAAGAACAATACAACAAAACATAAGGTATGTACAGCGGGTAGGACAGGTGGGGACATACACCACAGGTGGGGGCGGGGGACAAAACACAAAGTATGTACAGTGGGTAGTTCGGGTCTTTTAATCTGATTTTTGATTTAGAGGGTCCAGTTACGGATTGCAGCCTCCTGTAAATGTTTTTTGAGAGTGGTTTTGAAGGTGGGCAGTGTTTTGCACTCCTTTAAGATTATAGGAAGGGCGTTCCACATTTTTACTGCATAGTTTGCAAACGAGTTTAACCCCTTGTTTGTGGTGCAACGCGGTTGAACGTGGTTCGTGGAGCTTCCTCTGGTGTTGTATGTGTGGACGTTGTTCACTTTTTGGAAGTATGTTGACAGGTACTTGGGTGTCTTTGTGGTGTAGCGTATCTTGAAGACCAGGCCCAGTGCAAGCTGCTGCACTCTGTCAACTACTCGTAGCCAATCAAGGCTCAAAAAATGAGCAGCGGTTAGATGTGTCCTAGGGTTGAGGCCTAGCAGAAGCCTAACCAGTTTATTTTGGGCTGTCTGGAGTCTTGTTTTATGGGCCTTTGTGGTTCTATAGTACCATGATGTTACGGCATAGTCGAAGTGACATTGAATGAGAGCTCCTGTTAGGGTCCTCAGTGTGTTTTTACTGACAAGTGAGGATATCCTGTACAAGAATCTAGTTCTATGGTTCACTTTTTTGATTACTTTTGCTGCCATTTTATCTCCGGAAAGATTTGCCTCTAAGATGGAGCCCAGGTATGTAATATCCTCTTTTCTTGTGATATTAATGTTACCCACTTTTATTTTAAAATTTTCAGCCTTTCTGAGTTTAGATGGGGATCCGTATAGGATGGTTTCAGTTTTACCTAGGTGTATTGATAGTTTATTGTCAGCTAGCCAGATGCAGATTCTACTCAGTTCAGTGCTTAGCGCTTTTTCCACCTGCAATATGTCCCTGTCAGAGACCAGCAGAGCCGAGTCATCCGCGAACAGGAACAAATTGCAATCACATGCTGATGACATGTCATTCACATATATTAGGAACAGTAAAGGTCCCAAAATGCTTCCTTGTGGAACGCCGCAGGTCACTGGGAGGGGGGGGGACAGTGTTCCGTTCACACTAACCACCTGTTCCCTCCCCTCTAAGTAGGATTGCATCCAGCTCACCGATGTTCTATCGAACCCAATTGCTTTCAGTTTATCTAACAATATGTGGTGATCTACTGTGTCGAAGGCCTTCTGGAGGTCCAGCATGACCATGCCGCAGTACTTGCCCGAGTCCACCTCATGGTTGATGTGGTCGTTCAAATAGAGAAGGCATGTGTCAGTGGAATGGGATGTTCTGAATCCTGATTGAAATTCATACATCAGCTTTTTTTCGGTAAGGTACCTATCGACCTGTTCATAAACTATTTTTTCCATAAGTTTCGAGATGGAATTAAGAATAGAAACAGGTCGGTAGTTGCCTGGGTCTAATTTGCTTCCTTTTTTATACAGTGGGGTTACCCTTGCTATTTTAAAGTCAAGGGGGACGTGTCCCTGTTTGATGGAGAGGTTTATTATGTGGGTGATGATTGGGGTAATGGAGGCAGCTGAGTCTTTTAGAAATCTGGCTGGAATATTGTCATGGCCCGTGGCCTTTTCTGAGTGTAGAGCGCCTAGCTTTTTAAACACCTCATCGTTTGACACCATGGAGAGTTTAAAATCATCATTGCGTACACCCAGTTTATTGTAGAACTCACGGATGTGCTCTACACCATAACGCCCTGAGTGGGGTGGTAGATTGTTAACTAATTTAGTGGCTATGGTTGTAAAGAAAGTGTTTAAGCACTTAGCCACATCCAGCTTGTCTGTAAGGAGAGAATCACCAGATTTGATGCTGATGTTTGTAGACCTGGTTTTGAGTTTTTGACTGCAACCTAGTTGGCTATTAAGTAGCTTCCAAAGGTCACGTGGTTTGTTTAAGTTTTCTTCGATTTTGTTATCGAGGTATTCTTTCTTAGCAGATTTGGTCATGGTAATTACCTGATTGCATAGTTTGTTGCATTGTTTTTTAATTTTCTCAAAGTGGGTTTTGTGATCTTCGTTTAAGTGTTTCACTAATTTTGATTTGCATTTTTGAACTTCAGAGCATTTTAGGTCTCTGACTTTCATAGCATTTAGAATGTCCGAATTCATCCATGGTTCCGATCGGGTTTTAACCCTGGTGGTTCTCATGGGGGCTATACTGTCAATAATATTTAGGAATTTGGTTTTGAAACCTAGCCATGCCTCTTCAACCTGTGTGCATTTTAGTTCATCAAACCAGTCTTGATTCTCCAGTTTATGGTTTAAGGCCTCACTAGAATAGGATTTAAGGGATCTAGTGGTTATAGTTTTATGACCGCCAGCCTTGGGTTTTTGTTTTTTACGAGTGCAAAAGATCATGTAATGATCACTTAGCCCACATACAATAACCCCACTCTTGGAGATTTTGGACTCATCCGATGTTAGAATGAGATCTATGGTGGTTTGAGTAGAAATACACACCCTAGTGGGTTTGGTAATTTGTTGACGGAGACCGTGTAATTCAGAAAACCTAGTGAAGGATTTGAAAACGGATGCTTCATTTCTGAGCATGTCCGTGTTCAAATCTCCAATAAGAATCTTTTCCACACAGTCAACGTCATCCAAGCACCCCTCAAGAATATCATAGAAATCACTCTGATCGGGAGGTCTGTAGATAGAACCAACCAGCACCGGTTTTGCTTTGTTAAAGATAATTTCAACCCAAACAGATTCTAATTTGTCATGATTCAGGTCATCACGGGTGTTAAAGATAATATCGTTGTGAATGTACATGCAGACACCACCCCCATACCTGTTCCTGTCGTTTCTGATGACTGTGTAGTTAACTATTTCAATCTCTGGGTCTTTGATGGATTCATCAAACTTGGTCTCAGAGAAGCTCAAAATATGAACCTTGCTGTCATGGAACATTTCTCTGATTTGGTCCAGTTTAGGCACAAGACTGTTCACATTAAGGTGAACAATATGCAGGCCCTTACTGCTGTGACCAAATAGAGAGTTTATGTCTTTGACTTGGAAATAGTCACCACCATTTTGGTCATCGTCACGTTGAGGATTGGGGGGTGGGGGGGGGCGCCCATTGTTCAACGGTTTCGTCGTAGAGTCTCCGGGTGGAGAAGGGGGGGGTCGTCGTCGGGTGGGGGAGGGAGGGGGGAGGGGGGGGTTCGTCACCGGGTGGGTGAGGCCTCTGTGTTCGTCACCGGGTGGTGGGGGGGGGTTCGTCACCGGGTGGGGGAGGCCTCTGTGTTCCCTGGCTAGTTGGTGGAAGATAGGTGGGGGGGTAATGTTATTAGCATATCTACCCATTGTTTTGCTAGCCACGTCTGAATCCTGGATGTCTGCTGTTGCCGGCAAACTAACCGGTTTGTCGACAATGGCGTCAATGTTTATGCTCGTAGCATTTGCCTGGGAAAGATATAGTTGTTGTCTGGCTAAACGTGAAGCCCGCCTGGTTGCGACTGGTCCGGGATTTAGCTGGATGTCTCCCGAGAGCAGTAGATAGAGCCATATCACGGTTCTTCTGTCCATTCTACCTGTCGGGGGTTTGTTTCTTCTCGTCCGGTCCGCAGTCAGCGTCGTGTGAATGATTGTTGCTCCGAAGCCCAAACATTTCTTCGTGGCGTGGAGATAAAAGTCGCTATGTGTCTCACCTTTTCCAACAAAGTTTGACTCCTTCTCCATAAGATGCAAGTTCTGTGGTGATTTGATGTACAAATCCGTAATCCATAGAAGGAACAGAAGAAAATGTGGTATAATCCTCGCCGTTGCGCCCGTGCACTGATAGAAGCGACTACTCATGGTGACTGCTCACTGTGTGTGAGGTGAGCTATATCTAGACAAGAAACTATTTGCTGTGTAGTATTCATCAGCTTCAACTCACCACCGCCTGCAGTCAGCCACCAAAACCCCCCAGTCAGAGAAACATTTAAAATAAAATAAAATCTAAGTGTATTTATCATATGCCACAGTATACAGCAGTAAAACAGTACAATGAAATGCTTTTAATGAGCTACCTAGCCGCATTGAGCACAGCCAGCGCCTTACGATATTGTTAGCTCCTCTAACCTCCTGTGGCAGATTAAGCTGTTTTATAACATTGGGCCGGATGCAGGGCTAACAGGGAGATGTTACTGGCTATGGAGGCACACACCAAGAAAACAAGGTGGGATCATCCCGTTGATGTCATCACATCACATAGTACAAACAGTACCAATCATCCAACAGCTTGGCCCTATGCAGGGATGTTAATAACGTTACATTGCCATTCACAGACATTGGCCGGTGACCTACCTGTACTATAGGGACTACTATAGGGACTCTGTAGTCAAACCACAACTATAAGATGACTTACTCCTACCATTATGTGACGGCAGCTGGTGACACCGGGAACAAGTCAGCAACCAATCAAATTGTTCCGACTTTTATTCTGAACATTTTAAATACATTTCCACGTTGTTGAAAATCAATGACACCCTCGCTAGTCAAGCCAAAATATTGCAATTGCAATGGATTCGGTGAGTAATCCCCACTACTAACCTAGTTAACTATAACACTACATTGTTAGCAGGCTCCCAAAACCAGCTGTGTTAGTTGACTAGCAAGTGTGTCATTGATTTTCAACAACACTTTAATTTATTGACATTTTTCCAGAATAAAAGTCTTTGATCGGCTGCCGACTTGTTCCCGGTTTCACCAGCTGCTGTCACATATTACTCAGTTAACAAAACCACACACACCTCGCTGTTCTGTTCCATGAACTGAGCACACCAACAACCTAACATGGATTCCAGGAGAGGCTTGATACCACTTAGGGAAGGAAAAAAAGAACTCCCCATATAAGAAAAGAGGATTCAACAAGCGTATGTACTTATCTGATAACAATATTTTACAGCTCAGATGTTATGAGTGGGAGGACAATGGGGATATTTCTGCCAAGGAGGGAAAATCCTTGAAATGTCTTCCATTAGGGAATGATTGTTTATTATAATACAAGGGCGTAGTGACAGCACATTGTCATCATGCTAGGCTAAAGATAAGAATACTGTTTAGATGTTTTAAAAAAGAAAACAATGCCAGGCGTGCGTGTTGTGTGATACTAACAGGCTAACAATTTGTGTAACGCTAGCACACTGTTGTTTAATTTTTATCTCGCTTTCTGATGATAATGATGGTATGGCTATACTATCTTTAGCTCTTTCCAAAACCATATTGACAAATAATGTGTGCAACAACATCCTCCTATACTGACCCCCTCTGTCAAGTTACACAACAGAACATACCTAAAGCAGAGGCCAGCTTTGGGTATGATCGGTTATGTAGCCTGTCATGATGATCATTATTAGGTTGTGGTTAGGGTATCAACCCGAGATGGAAAATGGACATCATTCCAGTTGGTCCATAATGGAACCCATGCAATGCCTTCCAAATCAACAACAACATCAACACCAATTATCCAATTGGATAGGTTCTTTTTGGGGGGTATTGTTGTTGCTGTTGATTATGCTGTTGCTGATTTGGAAGGCATTGCTGATTTGGAAGGCATTGTTCAATTATAGACAAACCTGGAGGATGTCCATTTTCCATCTCGGGTTGGGTCACCCTGACCTCTGACTGTAATTTTGCATCCTTTTATTTCTTGTGTTCATAATTAAGCTGCATGTTTATGCAAATTCATCAGGGTGAAAATACGTGGGATAAAGAGACAATAATTAGACACAGTATTCATCCTCTCTAAATGAGGTGATGCTGCGGCCCAATTAAGCCCTGCTGAGGTCTCCCGCATGGCGAACAGCAAGAGGAAAAACCTTCGTGAACAATGGAGGATGACATAATTTCCGCTAATGGTCACCTCTTCTCCTAACTTAACAGAGGACTTTGCCAAAGCCTCACCGTTGGCTCTGCTGTCTAGCAAAGCCCTTAGATGGCTGTTCTCTTTGTTGACAGGAACAATAGAGGGGCTCCAGCTAAATATGGAGCATGGCAATGGTATTGATGCATGGCTGACCCATATACATAATTACAGAGGGCCATCTGGGGCCTCTCAGCACTCCCCTCCATTCGTCATGTTCGTGTCCTCTCTCAGAGAGGGGCGAAAGTGGCTCCTGTGTACGCCCCAGCAGCGGCTCGTGGATGAAGCGGAGAAGACGGATGCCCACGCCACACTTGTCAGTGTTTACATTTGTTCCCTTGGCAGGGTGCTGTTAGCAAGAACGATGCCAAGGGTGGCCAGATTAAAGCAAGGGTATAAAATCAACATGCTGAATCAACAATAGCATGATGGGGATTGAGTGTTATTAAGCTCAGCGGCACAACAACAAGACGACCATCACCGCAAGCATGCACTTAATGAGCTACCTATAGGCCTGTAGGCATTTATGCCTAAGATATTTGGTTAGCTGTTCTTTGAGGATTTTGAACCTGCCTAGAAATAATAGAAACATGTGGTCTGCTGCAGCTGCTTCAAGTGCATGCAAGCATGAATACAATGAACAATATCCATTACACTGAATGAAATTGAATAAAATAACTAACCCGAAAAATGACTGTTTGTATACTGTAATCACTCATGTCATCCCTCATCCCTCATAATATCAAAGATTGAAATCAGAAGCAATCAGACAATGGGCGGTGCAGTCATCAAGTGCCTGGGTAAGGATAGAATAGAAACCAAAGATGTTCTTCCTATGGATTAGAAGATCATGTAGTGGAAAGTTGTCATTCGGTATATAAAGTAAATTAAAAAATGGGAAAAGTATTACAAATAACCCAATAATTCTTAATTCCTTAGACATAATGGGAAGATGTCCACACGTTTCTGAAAAGGGATCGTCCCTTATCATTTAGGATTACACTACCAACATCAAGTACATTCCGTTCTGGGTAGGGGGGGTTTGGTCATCATAGGCAAGGTGATCAGTGAGTATACTAATGGGATTTCCTTGATGGCGAGAGAAGGGCTTTGCAGATTAGAGTGCAGATGTTGTGGTGAGAGAGACATCAGCACAATGAGGTGCATCTGTTTCTGAGGATGATGCATGATGGGAACACGTGTGAAATCTCCCACACTGCAGCTCATCCTGAATGCTGCCGCCCGTCTGTTGTTAAATCTCCCCCAAATACTCCAATGTCAGCCCTCTCCTTCGGCGCCTTCACTGGCTCCTGGTAGCAGCTTGCATCAACATATACCACCATATACTGAAGACCCATCTCTTCAGGCTACATCTTGACTGTCCCTCCTAAAGACCTCTTCATCCCCACTACCCCCTGTACAGTTTACTCTACTGTAAATAAAAAAAGTTTTAAAAAAAAGAAAGAAAAATAATTCTTCCTTCTTCTAACATTGTGACAGCCAATGGCCCCATCCAAAAATCCTTTCTTCTTCTAACAGCCGTTAATCAAAACACTCTTTGCACTTCTTATATTTATATTATTTATGACTCTTGCACTATGATGTTGGTTGCACTGTCTTGTCCTGTCTTGCACCTGTCCTGCTGTAAACCGTACTCCACTGTCCCAAACATGTTTACATGTCATGGCAATAAAGTCTTCTGATTCTGATTCTGATTCTGATTCTGATTCAAGACCGTGGTGTGCGCCTACTGGGCGGCAAAGGGAACAGCCCCTCCCTACTCGCAAGCAATGGTCAGCCTCAACCCCTGCCTCAACCCCTACCTCAACCCCTGCCCGATCACTGAGCTCTTCCACCTGGGCTGGCCATCTGGCACTGGTCTTCCACCTCTACGTGGATGCAGCTGTCCCGCTATTCGGTCACAGCTTTTCACTGTAGATTGGATTGTGTGTGTGTGACACACCTCCGCTGGTGGAACGAGCTTCTCACTGCTGTCAGGACTGCAGAGTCACTATATATCTTCCACCCTATACTGAAGACCTCCATCTCTTCAGGCTACATCTTGACTGTCCCTCCTAAAGACCTCTTCATCCCCACTACCCACCTGTACAGTTTACTCTACTGTAAATTAAAAAAGCAAAAAAATAAATTAAAAAAGAAGAAAAATAATTCTTCCTTCTTCTAACATTGTGACAGCCAATGGCCCCCTGGTCCTAGCATAGATTAAGTTATTCTTATGATGACTGATACATAAATGATTCACTTACTTAGACAAATGTACTTGTTGTAAGTTGCTTTGGATAAAGGTGTCTGCTAAAATGTCTAAAATGTAAATTTAAAATGTAATGTAAATGCCCCTTTGTTACATGATATAACCCAAACTGCAGCCAAGCATTCCTCAGAAACACAGAGCTGCCAAACACACTGGGATAACCACCCATCTGAAACGTCTCTCTTTCTCACCGACTACTTCGCAAACTGAACAAAGGACATCGACACCATCAAAGATTATGAGAAGTGTGTAATAGATTAGAAGAGGCTGCCTTGTTCTAGAGACTCAGGGTTGAGAACATGTTGCACTTGTTCCATGAGCAAGTCAGAGATACCGGGGTGTACCATGGGAAACCCAAAACACATCAAAGGGGAAAGGGGATCAAAGATCCCCCTCATCTGGCGGTTAGGGGCTCTTCACTCAAAACAAAACAAGACGATATTCGGACAATATGCTTTTTATGCTCCGTCGGAGGAATCCTGCTTCAGGGATTTCTTTCTCTGGGAATGTTTAACTTCATCAGGCGACCTTCTCAGGGGTTTGGTTTGGGGCTGTCACGTATCTGTCACGTATCTCTAGTGATACCTTTGCCAGGTGCCTTAATGCAAGACAGCCCAGGGATGCTCTCTCTCTCTCTCTCTCTCTTTCTCTCTCCCTCTCTCCCTATGCCACAGCAGAACAGCCTGTGAAGAATGGCTCCAGTGCTTTCAGCCTCCTGCCTATAAATAAGAGAGAACAACCTCTCATAAATATTTGAAGGATAGGAATACCTGCCAGCCAGGAAAGCCGTTAATCAAAACACTCACAAACACTCACAACCACACACACACACACAGAATTCACATGCACACATACAGTATACGCACGCACGCACACATACACACATGCATGCACGCAAGTACGTACACACAAACACATAATTAATTAAGCAAACTCTCATACTCATAAATGAATTCATAAACATTCCTTCATGGTTCTCCATAACACACACAAGTCAAACAGTAACACAAGACCACAACAACCTGAAAGGGTAGCCCCTCAGCCCCGAGCCTGGTGGAGTGGAGAGGAAACAACAACCCATACGCCGAAGAACAACAACCTGCATAACATATCATGAATGAGAGGAGGGAGGCTGAGAGGGAGGGAGGGAGGGAGGGAGGGAGGGAGGGAGGGAGGGAGAGAGGAGGGTTGCATGCCCAACCCTCCATTGCCTTGGTGATAAAACCAAAAGTACCCTACAATGCACCAATGCATTTATTATCTAGTCTGGGATTTAATGTAGCCAAAGACGCTAGTTAATTAATGAACTCAAATCAACTCCAAAGGCATAGAGGTGAGTCAGTTCAGAGGCTGACTCTATCAGAGGAACCAGTCCAGTCCTGAGACAGAGCTGCGGAGATACTTCATCCCTATGACCCATCCTCTCAGCTTCTTCCTTTGGTCTCTCCTGAAGGCCCCCTCTCATCGGCCACTTCAAAAAGACTCATTTGAGCTTATTTAAGCCTTTATCGAAGAAATAGCATATTGACCTCAAAAAGAACATTGACTTTGGGATCTGTGAGTGCCTGAAAGAGAGAGGGAGGGAGGGGGGTTGGAGGGGATAGGGTGACCCTGGTTTGGCTGAGTCTGCTCTGGTGTGATATGAGCTCTCTGAGGGGTTTTGAGGGGCTAAAGTGGAGTGGTGCCCACAGCTAGGCCGGAGCTCAGAGAGACCCAGGGATTAACCGTGATAGAGTTACCAGACAAAGGCAGCCATGCCTTACCGTTCCCACACAACCTCCAAGAGGCAAGATAAAAAAACGGCTGTGGAGACTGGCAGCTATTAAAGCGTAACATCTGTTACCTCATAAAAGGCAGCAAACATCTCAGAGACCCATAGCCTGTTGAATGACTTACATAAGTCTGGATCAAATCCACCCAGTAGTTGCTATCAATAAATGCCCACCTAGTCTGGAGAGTAAAACACACGGCACTCATTCCCCTCCATCCATTCACACAGGCTTCCATTAGGAATAGTGCTAATAATGCTGTAACCTCTGTTCTGTGGATTCCATAGAAGTGAATGTGCGTGTGAGTATGCGTGTGTGCTTGGGTGTGTGTGTGTGTGTGTGTGTGCGCATGTGTGAGGGGGGAGGGGGCCTCTGCCATACTGTTTATGCCTATACCTCCCTTTCACACCCACAATCATACTCAGTGTCAGTATCCTTTCATTTCATGTCAACCCCAGGAAATCATCCAAGACATACAAGCAACATGTGTACGGTACCAGCTCTGTATGTACTGTATCGGCCTGGATGTTCCCTTCTGTTTGTCTGACACTGTAGCCAAGAGTCTTCCATACCAGATAGCCGTATCTGTGCCACAGCCAGAGAGTAGAGGACATCCCACTACCACCTCCCAGTGGTCAAAACATCCACAGACTGGTGTCCTCATGGAGAAGAGTTTGAGCTAAAACAGCTTGCACATCACTCACTTACTGGAGATAGTAATGGGCTGGCATGGTCTGGAATTGTGTACTTCCCTATTGTCACAATTGACCGTTGTATACAAAGTGTAACGTGTCACAAATGTTCCTTTTCATTGTAATCCAGACAGACTTTACTGTACAGGAGTGGAGACAGGAAGTAAAAAAAGAGAACGGGATGATTCATATTCTAAAACTGTCTGCAGGAAAGGGGAAGCTAGTAATTGTACGGTTGTGGGAGAGAGGAGCATGCCGTCTCTTTCACTGAGCGAGAAAGCAGAGAGGAGCATGCTGTCCAGTGTACACTTCAACCGTGAAAAACCCCAACATACTACACACTGCAAGATCATTCAAGTAGGATGAGTGTAAAGATGGAAGGAGCCCACGCAACAAGCGCATGCACACACACATGCAGACACACACACGATCCAATCGACAGCAAAACTTGACAGTGTAAGTCTCATGATGAAAATGTATGAGTTTTCTCAGTAAGTAGCTGAGAATGTAGCTCCAAATGTATATCATTTCATAATCATTTCATAACATAGGTTATGTCGCTTTTAAATTTATTTTTCAGATTTTATCCCCTTTTCACCCAATTTGGTAGCCAATTGAACCCAACCTAGCATCCAATTATCCCCTGCCTATTGCATAGGATCCGCCGCACGACCCCGTGGCCGGCAGTCCCAGAGGAGGCCGCCAGGCAGACTAGCTGACTGGCTCCTCGAGCCCAGCACCGTTATTCCGGCACCTAGGGGGCGGTGTTGCGCGACGGATCCTTGTCCGGAAATACTCCTATACCCGCCCTCGGGAGCGGCCGCCCAATATGTCGCTCCCCGTGTGTGCCCCAGCCATATCCGGATCTGGCGAGCTGGGATTCGAACCCAGTCCCCGGTGGGCAGCATGCACTAGTGGCCAGTGCTTAGACCGCTACACCACCGTGGGGCTTATGTAGGGGGTTACGTAGCTGTTGAGAAAGAATACTGGTGAATATGATGTTAGTTTTTGTGTTGATATTATACATTATACAACAGTTAGTTCCGACCAAGTAATTTGATTGGACAAGAGGCATTCCATGACTGCCGATATACAGTATAACAGCACTGGGACTTTTAACTATATGCATCACTCCGCACAGGTGTTCTATTAAATGACCGTTAATACAAAGTAGCTAGCCTGCGGAGGTTTGTGTTCAGGTTACTAGGCAACAGTCCAGCTGAAGACCAGAAATGTTTTTTGTTGGCGGAGCCAAAATAAATGATTAAATAAACAAACAAATCATAATCTGTTGTCACTTATTACTGTTAACTAATAAATGGCGCTGTAGAACTGTTGTATAAAAGCAATATCACACTCGAGGTCGTGCTGTTACACTGAATATCAGCCGATATTCAGTACAACAGTACACCCTCTCGTGTGATATTACTTAATTATTTACACCTACAGTCTAAGGGGCAACCTTGAGATTGGTACATCCAGTTTGGGATTTTTATATCAATCAATATAGCCATTGATTCTTGAAGAATATAACTTATAAATGCCTCATGAGTTTAGTTCAACTTCCTTACCCCATTAGAACCCAAAATATAAACATGTTTTACTCCATTGTGGGTAAACAATGTAATCATAAACAGACACTGTATAGCTTCAAAACATGGTCAAAACGATCATTTTGTTTTCATGGATGGTCAGTCTTTAGCTCCAAAGAATTTGAGGGGTGGGGAGACCTCTTCCTTCTCCTTCCTCAGTATGTCAGGGACATTTACA